>NC_056749.1:220368598-220418598 GCF_019279795.1 Protopterus annectens
ATATATGTTTATTGATCAAGTACAACAAGACATTAGGGGGGAGCTTGGCCATTAAGGTTAGAGGAGAGAGATTTATTGTGGCAACTAAGATTAAATGCCCAAGCTTCCCCAGATCTTAATGAATTCAGTTCCCTGAAGTTAGTATTAAAGTTAAAATCACTAGACAGATAACTGTGTTGTGTATGTGTGTGTGCACACACACACACACACACACACACATATATATATATATATATATATATATTTTTTTTTTTTTTATAGTCACACTTAATAGTGAATTTTTTTTATCTTATCATTTTAGATGCAGTCATAACTTTTGTATTGACGAGTGAATTTTATGTGGAATGCAGCTTTAAGAATCGCAGGAAATTATGTCGTGGTTGCATATACTATTTAAACTTGCGTGAATGAATAGTTGATGTCATAAGAAGTTTACCAATTGTAGTAGACGAAAGCACTAACAATAAAACGTGTTTGTTGGAACTATCATCATCATCTTTTTTTTTTTTTTTTTTGTTTTTGAAATTGGTTTTATTATCTAGTTGGTTTTAATTAGTCTGTTTTAATGTCACTGTAATGGATGGGCATCACAAATGCATTGTGTCACTTATCTGGGACAAAATAAATAGGATAATTTGGTTAAACAGGATTAAGGAGTGTGTCTGCAAGGGCATGTTTAACAGCAGTAAGTAAACAGCCAAATGGTGCAACGGTAGCGTTGTCACCTCACAGCAAGAGGTTCTCCCGTTCGATTCTCGGCTGGAGCGCCTTCTGTGTGGAGTCTGCATGTCCTCCCCACGGTCGAGTGGTGTTCGAAAGACATGCGTGAATGGGCGTGCCTTCATTGAAGGTTGGGCATCGGGTTGGCACCTCAGCACCGTAAAAATCTACTGCCAATCATTAGTGGACCGGAGTTCCACTGTGGCGACCCCTAACTGGGAAAAGCCGAAAGAAGAACAACAATTAAATAACCAAATATATTATCAGGACCAGTGGAGGAAGCACTTCTGGACTTGGTTAGCATTTTCAGTAAATGATTTTTTGAGATAATTGGTGGAGTAAGGAAAACACCCAATTAGAAGCTTTGAATAGAAGTCTTGAAAACGAAGGTGGCACTAAATATGTTTGCAATGATACTTGAAATATCTGTTAGATCAGAATAGGTGATGTCATTATGAGTAAGCTCAGAGCAATGTAGAGTACTGTCTAGTATTTTTTTGGTTTGTTTTTTAACCTAACAAAAACTTATTTACTATTATATTTGGCTACAGAATCCAGCCAGCCTACATTTGAGGGTCCCTTAGTAGACCTGAAAGTGTTTTCCATTTTTTGTTATTGAACTAGAACAGATTTTCCAATATATTTATTCTGCCACCAGCAAAATCTTTGTCTCCTGGTTTTAACTACTCATTTTAATGCCCTACCCTGAAATGCCCATAGCCTTTTCAACAAGTAACTATTGCCAATAATCAACTATTGCCCATTAGCAAAGATACTAAAATAATAACCTATAAGCACAAGCTCAAATACATTAAAAATATTACATTCTCACCCATACACAAAATGGTTCCATGAAAATATACTACTATAACAGCTTTGCACAATCTCACAGATCAAATATTTCGCAAATATGGAAAAAGGGTTAATTATTGCTGCCATCTTCTTTGAGCTAAAAAAAAAAAAAAAGGACTTTCAAAAGTGTTAATTGCAAAATTCTTCCACAAGTAACATAGCTTTCTTTCAGGTGGCTACTCAATGTTTTAGCAGCTATTTATGAAGCAGAACCTTTATAACACTAACAGGCACAAAATCATCCTCAACACCTGAGACTACTAATTTGTTGTTCCTGTTCTGGTTATTCATCAATGATCTTACCATATGAGCTACCACCTTTAAACTGTATACCAAGATCCCATAATCATGGGCAATCTATTTTTGCATACTTTGGAACTGGCTACTCCTCAACAAACTAATGAAAAAACAAAACAACAAAAACTCAGCAGTAATGCTAGGTAGTACACACCAAAGATCATCTGCCAATAATATGCCATCACTTAAAGATTTTGTTCCTATTGTTGTCTCACCTACATCACAGAAAACCTATCTACCAATGACATTTAACTTGAAGTTGACGTTCAGTCCACATATGGAATAATAATTTGGGAAGTGCTAATTCACTTCAGAGTAGCATATAAAATCAAACACCTACTATCCACAGAAGCCAAATGGGCAATGGAAAAGGCATTAATGTCCTGCTCCCCAGATTACAGTACAGCCCCCTCCCAGTTCTCTCTGAACTCCCACACCCCATAACAGAACAGTGTTGCAAACCACAGAAAAGAATGCTACACCATATTCATTTAGTATATAGTAAAGAACATCAGTGTAACACAATACAAAGAGCAAAAAGGTCACCGGTAGAAGATACTGCCCAGTTATTCCAAATACACCAACATTCAAGCCATTAAATGAAAGCAACTGTCTACCACTTAAAAATCAACTAATACCCCAAAAATATTATAGTCCACTAATAAATCAGGAAGCTGTCCAGTTTCAAAGGCAGATACCCCCCTCTCCCCACAAGACTACAATCACTAGATAATCCAAGCTCATTTTGTAAACAACTAAAACCATTTTGTATAGAGAAATGAAAATACATATGCTCCACTTATCCTTTCTCATGCACTGTAGCGCAAATGCAGTAAATAACAAACCTTAACCCATCTCTTCGCAAGTGTACGCTGCAAACAATGCATATATATTTTACCCTGCATAATGCTCTAATCCTCTATCTAGCAGAGTTAAAATCTAACTTTGACATATACTGCAATTGCTTTGGTTCCACTGAGGCATACTATCCAGAGTTGACTTCTGATGTATACTATTTATATTAGATGTCTTGCTGTTACTACTTAATTTTAATTGTTGATGCATATGGTAATCCATGGACTAAAGTAAAAAGCTGCCTATTCCTTTCCTTTTGTCTTAAGCTGATGTGATATATTCCCTGTTTTAGTCAAATTGTAGCCTTTTTCTATTGTGTTATTCATGCCATATTGTACTGTCTGTTTTGGGCTCGAGCATGTCTGAAAATAGTCCGTGGACCAGTTCACTTAATCAGTTATCAAACATTAAAAAATAAAATAAAAAAGGCTCAGACTACTTCACCTTATTAAATCAACACCGTTTCTTATAACATTTGTATCACACAGTCATATATCAATCACATATGCATTTATTTTTTTTCCATTGCTATTACACAAGTGTATATTTTCTCCTGTCTTATGAAAAGAGTGTGGGAGTTTGGGGCACTGTAGTGTAAATGTATTTTGCCTGTAAATCCATTACTCTTGTTAAACCTATGTGGTTATCTTATCTGTCCTTTCTTACTCCATTTAGTGATGCATCAGTGAGACACTCCTGTCAAGCTTATTCCAGGTGATTTTATTTTGATAAGTTGACCAGTTCCTGATTGTCTGCTAAGCTGAAAATGAGCATTTTTTTGTACAAAGGATTAATGCAATGAATGGATAAACATCTTGTAGCATACCTCTCAGCTGTCCAGATTTTGGCAGAATGTCCAGATTGAAAAAAATGTCTAGATTTTTGCCTCGTGTTTTTGGCTGTTCCTCATAGAATTTGTGGTTTTCTGGATTTTTGTGGCAAATCAGTGCAGACTGAATTCACTAAATAATGACAGGCATTTGAGTTTCTGACTTCATAGCTTTCAGAAAATGCATGGTAACACAAGACCTTTTATTCTAGCACCTTAAGCTAATAACAGTAATATTTAAAATTAGTTCCAATTTTGGGGGCTTTGCCACCCACCCCCATTATTTTTGGCTTTGTCCAGATTGTGCTAAGAGGATGAGAGCTATGTTTTGTAGATGCTGGGTATGACTCCTTCAAGGTTCATTTGGCTATTCAGTGAATCTGAACAAAACAGACAATGCTCAGGAGTTTCCTCTGAAAAGAAGGCTCTCCTGCCAAATGGATTTAGCTAGTTAACAAAAAGTCCTGAAGTCATGTTCAGAAACAAAATGCCATTTTAAATGTGTATAAAGTGTGACACTTTCTCGTTGTCACAAATCAAAACCTTTACTTATGTCTTGGTCTGCATTAAATTCACTTATGCTGAGTTATACTGACGAAAGAGAAGTAAATGAAAACCATATACAATCAAATCCAACAGACACACATTTATGCTGCACATAAACATGAATAAAACACTCATCAGACTTGAGTTAACCATACAAGCTTTATTCTCCTTTTAAACTGCATCTGCTACAGGTTATGCAACACACGGAGCACCACAGTGCTTCAGTTCTAAATGCAAATGCAATACCAACATTTTAAATGCTGGTATGCAGTAAAGACCAATTGGGATCCCCCAATCATACCCCTAAGACTTTGCACCCAGGACAGCTAACCACTTCACCCCAAACTAGCTAAGCCAATTAGAAAACATATCTAAAGATACAAGACAAAAAATGTTATTTAGAAACAAAGCTTGGAAAAAATGGCAAGCTAGCAAATCTTGCGTAGACCAACAGACCTTTAGACATCTAAGAAACTGTACCAAAAAAGCTATTTTCTCTGATAAAAGAAGTTATTATAGTAATCTCCAGCAAGCTAATCACAATAACCCTCAAAAATTCTGGTCAACCCTAAACAGGCTTCTACACCCTGGACAGACTACCACTCCATCCCCTACCGGATCTGAAAAGAATTCCACCCTTGATACTGCCAACACTTTCAACTCTTTCTTTATTGACACTATTAATTCTTTGGCCTCGCACCTCTCTAGTGACAACACTAGTATCCCCGACCCTGCATCCTCCAAACTACCAACCTTTAGGCTACAACCCATCTCCACTGCCATTATACAAAAATGTATTCACAAACTCAAACCATGCACCCCCTCAGCTGACCAACTCCCATCTGAATTCCTTCAAAAGCAGCCTCTGAAATTGCCTATCCCATATCTATTCTCATTAACAGAACTGTAAATGAAGAAACCATACCTGACATCTGGAAAATCTCTCACATCATACCCTTACACAAAGGAGGTAACTCCTATGAATACTCCAATTATAGGCCCATAGCTCTCTTGTCCCCACTAGCAAAAATCATGGAAAAATGTGTTCATTATCAGTTAATGGACCACCTAATAAAAAACAACATTCTCACTCCCTGTCAACATGGCTTTAGGCCTTTTCATAGCACAACCACCGCTCTCCTCACCTTTACAGACCTTATTAACAAGAATCGTAATAATAACATCCTGTCTTCAGCTCTCTTCATTGACCTGTCTAAAGCCTTTGATATGGTCAACCACTCCATTCTCTTAAAAATTCTTGAATCTCTCTCCTTAGAATCTAAGGCTGTCCACTGGTTTAGTTCCTATCTTACAAACAGGAAACAAGCCGTTCTCTGGGATAACAAACTCTCATCCCTTCTCCCTATCTCACTTGGGGTCCCCCAAGGCTCTATTCTTGGACCACTTCTTTTCTCCCTCTTTATAAATGACTTACAAACAGCTATTCCCCAGGCTACTTGTATACAATACGCTGATGATTCCACATTAATTTGCTCTGCTAAATCCATCTCTGAACTGCAAATTAATACTCAAGCTGATTTCTCTAAAGTTGAAACTTGGTTCTCAAAACGCTGCCTACTCCTAAACGCTAAAAAAAACAAACTCTTACTCTTTAAGCCCACTACCAGATCCCCTACATTAGACTTTACTATCCTATCTAACAATGGAACTATTATATCACCTGACCCTAATACCAAACTGCTAGGTGTCACGATTGACAACAACCTTACCTTTGATTGTCATATCAATAATACCATTAAATCTGTAAACAGGAAACTCGGCTCTCTCTATAGAATTAAAACTTTCTTAACCTCCCAAGCCAAAGCTACTCTTGCCCACTCTCATCTTATTTCTGCTCTTCTCTACGCCTCACCAATCTATACTAACCTCAAGAAAAATAATCTCTCTAAACTATCTTCCACGTACAATAATATAGCTAGATTTGTTACTGGTAAACCCTTCAGAACTCACCACTGTCTGAATCTGCAGCAACTTAACTGGCTTGAACTGTCAAACATGTTGCTTCTTTCCCAACTGACATTTGTCCAAAGAGCATTCTACCAACCCCACAACACACCTATACTCTCCAACCTCTTAACCCCCTACTCTAATCTGAACTCCCTCCGTTCATCAAGTAAGCTGCTAGTTACCTTAACCAAATCTAATAACCTAGCAGGTGATTCCCTTTTCTAATACTATTGGAAAACACTGGAATCAACTGCCTACTGAACTTACTTCCATTGCATCTACTGTTCCGTTTAAACAAAAACTCAGAATTTACCTTAAAAGCCACTGGATGTGTCCCTGCTCTAATCCTGACTAAAGTAATATGCTTCAATTAATCCGTCTTTCTCTCCCTACTCTTCTCTCCCTCCTGCTTCCTCCCTTACCTTTCTTTCTCTACCCTTTAAACTCCTCCTCTTCATCTTTCCTCCTTATGGCTATGAATCTCTTTCGAACAAGTATTTGTCTGTTTATATCTGCTCTCTCTCTATTGCTGCTTCTCTTTCCTTGATCTTATACTCTCTCTTCTTGGTATTAAAACATGTTAGTATGTTCATCATGATGTTACTTATTCCCTAGGAAGTTAATTGTCCTTTCCTTTCTTTTGATAACTTTCTTTCATTTCTCTTTCCCTGCTCTTACACTTTCTTTTCTTGGTTTTAGAAATAAGTAATAATGTTTATTATGATATTTGTGCTCATAATGTATTTCCTTTTGTTTAAATGTGGAGCTTTTCTCCCCGAGCCTCTGCTGAAAATGGAAATATATCCAGTTGGACTAGCCCGGTCAACAAATGTAAAATAAATAATAAATAAATCTGGAAGTGCATAAACTGATTATCAAGGGGGAAGAGGCAGATACATAGTTGTATGTAGATATGAATAATATTTTAGAGAGACAAGTGATGTGGGATCGAAGAAGAACAGACAGATGGCAGATAAATGCCAGGAGGCAGCACTTGAAGTAACATTCACATAACTTTTACCTATACCATTGGTTGACACACAGAGCAAAGAAAAGATTAGGGAATATAACGACTTGCTGTGGCAGTGGAGAACAGTAAGAAAAGCTTAGGAGAGGTAGCAGAATGGAGGAAGACCAAGTAAACAGAGCAGCTCTTTGCAAATTGAGGCTCCATCTTAACCCAAAATGGACATCAGAGTTTAGTTGTAAAGATATCTTAATGATCAAAAGTTTGAACTAAGATGGAGGGGAGGGGAGGAGTAAGAGTGACAGCATCAGAACAAGGTGGCAGGTATTTAGGCAGTAGACAGAAAATAAGTAGCAATGCAGAACATAAAGTAATGAGTAACGGTACTCATAACATGTCTCTGTAACATTTTCGTAGAGTACAAGAATTCTGAGTAGGAATATTGTGGAACTGCACAGTGATGCAGGGAAGGAAAATGAACATTTTGGGCATTACAAGGCCATTTTTAGTGACAAGAGGGTTGGGTTGTGGAGGCACTTGGGCGCAGGTTGTTCATGAATGATAGATAAGGGACAGACTGAGATAGAGCAGCAATCTCTATAAAAAGATAAAGGAAGGTATCATCTGTGAGCTGACCAAGGAGAAACACCAGCAACCAAGAAGAGGGAGACTGTCAGGACAAGGTTACATGCTATGTTAAGTGGCCTGCAAGTTAAGACAGAGGAAGGGGGGGGGTGCATATATTAACACGGAGTATCCTCCAGCAGACACAGTAGAATAAAGCAGTAGGATAGCAGGAAGAGAGTAAAACTGGTGGCAGATCTGAATCTGACATGAGCAGTTGGAGATTCTGTGCTCCAGAGCACAGCAAGAGAGACCAAGAGGGAAACTGAGAAAGAGAAGGAATTAACTGAAGTCCTAGCCCATGAGATGTTGAGCTATCAGAAAGGAAAGAATTTGGGGCATTGTCTTAACCAGTCATAGATGGCAAGGTTTAACAACATTAGCCAACAGTGATCATGATCTTTAATGCAGGGAGAGATTAAGATTAAAATGACAAAAGCAGTGATGTAGGATTGTGCTGAGAAAGGTGATTACTGGTAAGTTAAAAGGCTGAGAGCAAATCAAAATAGAAAATAAACTATGGACTGGATCCAGGATGAAGTACTCAAGGAAATGGCCAGAGTGTAAAGAAGAGGCAGAAAGGCAAAAGGACAGTGTGGGGAGATGCAACAGGTGGAGTAAAAGAATAATGGAACAAGTAGAGAAGCAAGGAATGACAGACATGGGCAGGCAAAGCAAATATTCTAGGAAGATAAAAAAAGACTCAGAAAACTCAGAGACAAAGGGATAATGCCCAGACAATGTCTCAGCTGTCCCAGGTTTGATTAGTGGCTCAGGCAACTGATAGATTGGCAGGGAAGGGAAGGGTGTGCCTATCCAAGGTTGGAAGGTGCTCCTTGATATGCTCCCCAAGGGAAGGTGTGGACTAAATAGAGTTTTCACCTCAGATGTAATCAATAAGCACACGGGGAGGCAGAAAAGGGAGAGGGGAGATCATTAAAAAATCCTCCCCAGATGGAAGCACAGAAGAGCCAAACCCCCAGGACATCCTCAGGATCCTCGGCTGGCACCAGCATAACAGCATAATTCCAGTGTGGTGTGTCACACTGCCAGCCCAGCTATCTCAAATTTTGTAAATAATTCTATGTCATTTGTGAATATTCATATGATTTATACAGAACTGTATGTTATGTACTGAGCTTCAGCAACATAGAAGATTAACTTGTAAAACTTAAGAATAGTTGAGGTTATGTTACTTTATAGCTGGGCCATAAACAAAAGAGGTCATCTCTCAGTTTCACTTCAGTAGTAAACACAATGTCTGGAGCTAGACGTTTGTTGTATTGTCTTGGAGAAAAGTAATTACTAGGTTTCAAATGTAAAACTTGTTTTATTGTTTTACAACGTCCAAGATATGCAAAGATGTGAGAGATGCATTTCTCACACAGATATTTTAAATTCTGTTAAGTTTCTATTTAGCCTGGGAACTGAAGTCAGGTGACAGAGTGATGTCATCCAAGCAGTGATGTTTGATATTAATTTAAGAACTCTCTCAGAGAGAGACTGTGCATTTTGTATTTTGTCTTGGACCTAGCAAGAACATCCACTCATCATCATCATTTGCACTTGCCTGTCTGTAAGTAAGATTGAAGGCATAGTATTTCTTTTAGATATAGATAGGAATAGAGTAAAGATTAGTTTAGATGTTTTCTGTATTTATTTGCAACTGTCCTGCAATGTTGTTTTAACATCTTGCCTGTGATTTTGAAGTCTGAAGTTACTGTGTTGATTGACTGAGTATTGCCTTGTTCTTTTATTATTTATTATTAAATATATTTTAAGCCTACCTTTGTGGCTGATATTTGTGAGACATATGTAAGCCCTTAAAGTACTTGCATATGTACTTGGTGACACTGTACAGGCCACTCCTAAATAGCCTTGGTCAGACTACCATTTGGATTAATAGTAACATTACACAGCAGGATTGGATACCCTTTGTTAAGGGCCTTATAGTTGTTGATAAGAGTGGTTGGTAGCAGTGATAACTACCTTATAGTCTGGTAATAATAAAGATGTAGACCTGTGGATACCCGTAAAAATCAATGCTCGTACTCTGGATGAAAGCAATAAAACTTTTATTCCACAAAGAAGAATCTCATGAAATGCTGGTTAAGCGCTTTCAACTGGAAACCCAGTCTTCATCAGAACAATTAACAGCACTCTTGCAAGAATATATAGTATGCAGAAACAATTCAATTAAAAAAAACGCCAAAATTGTAAAAGGTGTACTACCTATTTTAAGATCTTCGCCTTAAAAAATACTGATGCTTATTAAAATACATAGAATGTGTAGAATGTAAAATACAAAATATATTTCTTGTTTAAATAACAAAAAAAGTCTAATATTTGTTGTAAATATCTAATATATTATAAACACTCCTAATATATATAAAATCACTATAGTACCTAATACCACTTGTAAATGTGCATAGGTGTTCTACCTCATCATCCACTACTAAATATAAACTCCTGTAGAATGCACTACTCTACAGATGTTACAGCTAGGATGCCATTAGCAACATATGTTATGATGTAACAAATATATAATTTGTGGTAATGTGTAATGACCACTATATATAAGATAATACTAAATAGTATATATTTACTAAAAAATACTAAAAAATATTAGAAAATATTACAAGAATTAACCAAAAACTATTGTGAGAGTACCAAAAAGGGTTTGATACTAACAAACTCATTTAATCCAGGTGGCCTAGTAGCATCAGATAATATCTGCCACCTACTCTCCAATGATGCTAAAATCATTTTCCAATTACCACCAAAAGGAGTGCTCTTAACTTGATCTATTATGGCAAAACGGAAATTATGCTCCATCCCTTTATCACATTTATGCCTATATAAGGCGTTTTTAGTATCACTTTTTTGTATACGGTATAAATGTTCATAGATACGTTTTTTTAATTGCCTTTCTGTTTTGCCAATATAATAAGCCGGGCAGGTAGTACAGGTGGCTAAATAGATCACCTGTCTTGTGTTACAATTTCCTGTCCTAGTCTTAATACGAGTGTGATTGATGTCTTCTAATTGAATGTATGCTGCCTCATTAATGTAGCTACATTGTTTGCATCTCCCACATTTCGTGGTACCTTTAAATTTATCCTCACTGTCTATGTTGTTACTTGCTTTCTCCAACATTCTTTTCAGGTTGGGTCCTGTCTTATATACATATTTAGGTGTAGGTCCTACATGTTTAACCAAATTGGAAGACGTGATTATGTCCCAGTGTCGACATAAAATGTCCTGAATCATATTGGTATGTGGTGTATAAGTCAAAATGCACGCTCGACCATAGTGTGCATGTTCATCTCCATCTCCAGCTTCCTTAATGTTAACTTCATAATTACCCAATAAAGGGGGATATTTCTTCCCCCATTCTCTCTGAACATAATAAATTGTGTCTTTTACCATACTTTCTGGATATCCACGATCAAGGAATAAGTTTTTAATAAATTCCAATTCTGTCTTCATAACTATTTCAGTGGATGACATCCTGGCTGCTCTAATACACTGACCCTTCACCACGTTTTTAAAAACATGTGGTGGATGATTACTAGAGAAATGTATATAATCATTGGAAAAAGTAGGTTTCCTGTGTATCCTGGAAGTAAAGCCACTATTATCTTGTCCTACCAGGATGTCCAAATATGGTATTCCAACTCTACTGTAATTATGGGTAAATTTTAGAAATTGGGTGGAACCATTGAGGTATGTCATAAATTCCTGCAGCCTATCTGTAGATGCCTTCCATAAAATAAAGATATCATCCAGATATCTAGCATAAAATTTTATGTCGGTATAAAAATCACTTTTGAATAGAACCTCATCCTCCCATTCCAACATCACTAGGTTGGCAAATATGGGAGCACATGATGCTCCCATAGCAACCCCTTTTATTTGTCTAAAGTACTCTCCTTGAAAAACAATATAATTGTGGTCCAATACAAGTTCCATCATATCACATATTAAGTTTACTTTATCCCAATTCAGCCCCGAATATTTCCTCAGACTATTAGCAAAATATTCTAGGCCTATATCCTTCGGTATACTGGAAAAAAGATCCACAACGTCGATGGTTAAGAAAATGAGATTATTGTTCCAATTATCCTTGGTGAGTTTCCCCAAAAAATTCCAGGAATCTTTCATAATATGTGGAATACTCTTATAAATATGTTTGAGCTGTTTGTCTATCAATTTACCAATGTTAAGTGTTTTTGACTTTGATCCAGATACAATAGGTCTAAATGGTGGTTTATCCAATGATTTATGTATCTTAGGAATCCCAACAATTTTAGCCAATACTGGATGATCGTTTTTCAAGAACATATAAGTCTCATTTGTAATCCTGTTGTCTATCAGATACTCTTCAATGGCTAGATCAATTCGCCTATGGCCTATATTGATTTGGTTCATAGAGACACTTTCATAATTCTCTGTTCTATGTAAAAGATCGTAAATACTGGAGTTATATGCGTCAGTGTAGTATAAAACTATCCCTCCCCCCTTATCGGGTTTCATAATTCGAACCTCCTTATTATGTATAACTTGATTCAAACATTCTCTTTTAGAATTTGAAAGGTTGTAATCTGTATCAGTATACTTATTAAACCTAGATCTCAGGTTCTTATGTAACCAGAAGATGTCCTTACACACCAATTTCTCGAAATTGGTTATATTGGGGTTTGAAATTGGGATACAAGTGCTTTTTTTGCATATATTGTTGTCACCTACACTATGCTGATTATATTCATGTTGTTCGTTATTGTCAAACATAATGGCTAAATTAAGCTTACGGCAGTATAATTTAACTTGTTTAATGTTATCAAATAAATCCATTCGGGCTGTAGGTATAAACTTCATTCCCTTACTCATGACTTTAACAAATTCTTCATCTACCTCCACATCAGTATAATTAAAAACATTGAAACCCTCATAACTGGTTAAAATACTCTTGGTCGAGTCCTTCTTAGGATCTACTACCTGCATATTCTCACTGCTATCAGAATACTCTCCAGTCGTAGGTTTCAAAGTAGTGTGAACCAATATAGGGAGATCATGTAATATTGGTTCACTATATCTGGTGTGGGAATTATTCATTACTTCCTGTAGTTGTTCCACTGTCTGTTTGAATTCCTTCCTAAAGAAAATTTTCCCCCCTGAAAATTTCCATTCCTGTTGTAACTTCTAGATGTTAATCTGGTTGCATGATTATGTAACGCCTGCTCTCTCCCTTTGTCAGTTGGCCAAATATATGCCCTATTATGTTTGTATAACTCAATGTCCCTGGATATCTTCCTACTTTTTCTGTCGTATATATTGTGTGCTTTATTATCAGCTATTGTAAATTGCTTCTTGAACAACTCTTTCCAAGTATCAAAATCAACATTGCTAATAATCGCATCATACATACTTTCCAATTCATCAACTAATGAAAGCAGTTTCTCATCTTGATGTTTAAGCAAAAGTTTCATATATGCACAACCAAAATTGTCAAATAAACTGTTAAATTCTTTGATAGTATCTTCCTTATATATAATACCCAGTGGCAGTTTGAAAAACCTAAGCCCTTTGGGTACAACATTAATTTTTAAACAGTTAGTTAAGTAACTCAAGTCAATTTTGGTATTTTTATACGACACTAATTTTCTACCAAAATCAATAATTAAATCCTTCAAAGAATTGTATACATGCTCTTTATTGGTGTTAATGATATTATGTCCTTTGGTAGCAAAATCATAAATGTCCTGATTATTCGTTCAAAATTGCTCCATTAATTCCCTTTCAGTCACAATACTTTTAAACCTTTAACATTAACAGCGCTGTACTCGACACTGTCAAAGTGAGTAAAAGTCCTAAAGCCCTTGTTAGGACTAGAAATATTATACTTGACAGTACCTTTAGAGCCATTACCTGGCTTTTGTTGTTGTATTTTCTTGTAGGTAATGTAGCCTTAGGGCGAGCGCCTGTCCTTTCTGCTTCTTGCCTCGCCCTGTTGAAGCTAAAGTCAAAAGTAAAGTCCTGTGCTGGTGAAAGCCCCAAATGATCTTGAAAAAAATGTTCCTCTCCCTGAGCGGTGAAACAAAAATGTTCCTGTTGTTGGTCACAAGTTTCGTTAGGCAGATCAATTGCGCCATTGTGTACCTGGGCGACGTCCTCCGCCTCTAGTAGTGCTTCCGGAAACCCTCGGTCAGGTGTACGTTGATTTCTCTGCAAGCGCAGCGTTCATGAGCCATGCGATGGGGATGAAACAAGAACCGCTTCCCCCTCTCTGTTCACTGATGATAACCCTTTAACTTCACAAGTACTGTCCACACCCTTGCACATATTTAAACTTTTGGGTACTTCATCTTTTTTAGTAACCAGATTGGTAACTAAATTTAAAAGTTTTTGGAGTTCTAGTTGAACGGCTGAACCGTCAGCTCGTAAAGCATTAAACTCATCCCTTGACAATGAAGCACAAGGGGTATCTCCCAAGTCAGACATCATAAAGCAACCGATATAATAATAAAATGAACAACAACTGGTAATAATAAAGATGTAGACCTGTGGATACCCGTAAAAATCAATGCTCGTACTCGGGATGAAAGCAATAAAACTTTTATTCCACAAAGAAGAATCCCATGAAATGCTGGTTAAGCGCTTTCAACTGGAAACCCAGTCTTCATCAGAACAATTAACAACAGCACTCTTGCAAGAATATATACTATGCAGAAACAATTCAATTAAAAAAAACGCCAAAATTGTAAAAGGTGTACTACCTATTTTAAGATCTATGCCTTAAAAAATACTGATGTTTATTAAAATACATAGAATGTGTAGAATGTAAAATACAAAATATATTTCTTGTTTAAATAACAAAAAAATTCTAATATTTGTTGTAAATATCTAATATATTATAAACACTCCTAATATAATATATTTAGTAGTGGATGATAAGGTAGAACACCTATGCACATTTACAAGTGGTATTGGTTACTATAGTGTTTTATATATATTAGGAGTGTTTATAATATATTAGATATTTACAACAAATATTAGACTTTTTTTTGTTATTTAAACAAGAAATATATTTTGTATTTTACATTCTACACATTCTATGTATTTTAATAAGCATCAGTATTTTTTAAGGCGAAGATCTTAAAATAGGTAGTACACCTTTTACAATTTTGGCGTTTTTTTTAATTGAATTGTTTCTGCATACTATATATTCTTGCAAGAGTGCTGTTGTTAATTGTTCTGATGAAGACTGGGTTTCCAGTTGAAAGCGCTTAACCAGCATTTCATGGGATTCTTCTTTGTGGAATAAAAATTTTATTGCTTTCATCCCGAGTACGAGCATTGATTTTTACGGGTATCCACAAGTCTACATCTTTATTATTACCAGTTGTTGTTCATTTTATTATTATATCGGTTGCTTTATGATGTCTGACTTGGGAGATACCCCTTGTGCTTCATTGTCAAGGGATGAGTTTAATGCTTTACGAGCTGACGTCTCAGCCGTTCAACTAGAACTCCAGAAACTTTTAAATTTAGTTACCAATTTGGTCACTAAAAAGATGAAGTACCCAAAACTTTAAATATGTGCAAGGGTGTGGACAGTACTTGTGAAGTTAAAGGGTTATCATCAGTGAACAGAGAGGGGGAAGCGGTTCTTGTTTCATCCCCATCGCATGGCTCTCATGAACGCGTACGTTTGCAGAGAAATCAACGTACACCTGACCGAGGGTTTCCGGAAGCACTACTAGAGGCGGAGGACGTCGCCCAGGTACACAATGGCGCAATTGATCTGCCTAACGAAACTTGTGACCAACAACAGGAACATTTTTGTTTCACCGCTCAGGGAGAGGAACATTTTTTTCAAGATCAGCTGGGGCTTTCACCAGCACAGGACTTTACTTTTGACTTTAGCTTCAACCGGGCGAGGCAAGAAGCTGAAAGGACAGGCGCTCGCCCTAAGGCTACATTACCTACAAGAAAATACGGGAACAACAAACAAAAGCCAGGTAATGGCTCTAAAGGTACTGTCAAGTATAATATTTCTAGTCCTAACAAGGGCTTTAGGACTTTTACTCGTCACGACAGTGTCGAGTACAGCATTGCTAATGTTAAAGGTTTAAAAAGTATTGTGACTGAAAGGGAATTAATGGAGCAATTTTTGAACGACAATCAGGACATTTATGATTTTGCTACCAAAGGACATAATATCATTAACACCAATAAAGAGCATGTATACAATTCTTTGAAGGATTTAATTATTGATTTTGGTAGAAAATTAGTGTCGTATAAAAATACCAAAATTGACTTGAGTTACTTAACTAACTGTTTAAAAATTAATGTTGTACCCAAAGGGCTTAGGTTTTTCAAACTGCCACTGGGTATTATATATAAGGAAGATACTATCAAAGAATTTAACAGTTTATTTGACAATTTTGGTTGTGCATATATGAAACTTTTGCTTAAACATCAAGATGAGAAACTGCTTTCATTAGTTGATGAATTGGAAAGTATGTATGATGCGATTATTAGCAATGCTGATTTTGATACTTGGAAAGAGTTGTTCAAGAAGCAATTTACAATAGCTGATAATAAAGCACACAATATATACGACAGAAAAAGTAGGAAGATATCCAGGGACATTGAGTTATACAAACAAAATAGGGCATATATTTGGCCAACTGACAAAGGGAGAGAGCAGGCGTTACATAATCATGCAACCAGATTAACATCTAGAAGTTACAACAGGGATGGAAATTTTCAGGGGGGCAAATTTTCTTTAGGAAGGAATTCAATCAGACAGTGGAACAACTACAGGAAGTAATGAATAATTCCCACACCAGATATAGTGAACCAATATTACATGATCTCCTTATATTGGTTCACACTACTTTGAAACCTACGACTGGAGAGTATTCTGATAGCAGTGAGAATATGCAGGTAGTAGATCCTAAGAAGGACTCGACCAAGAGTATTTTAACCAGTTATGAGGGTTTCAATGTTTTTAATTATACTGATGTGGAGGTAGATGAAGAATTTGTTAAAGTCATGAGTAAGGGAATGAAGTTTATACCTACAGCCCGAATGGATTTATTCGATAACATCAAACAAGTTAAATTATACTGCCGTAAGCTTAATTTAGCCATTATGTTTGATAATAACGAACAACATGAATATAATCAGCGTAGTTTAGGTGACAACAATATATGCAAAAAAAGCACTTGTATCCCAATTTCAAACCCCAATATAACCAATTTCGAGAAAATGGTGTGTAAGGACATCTACTGGTTACATAAGAACCTGAGATCTAGGTTTAATAAGTATACTGATACAGATTACAACCTTTCAAATTCTGAAAGAGAATGTTTGAATCAAGTTATACATAATAAGGAGGTTCAAATTATGAAACCCGATAAGAGGGGAGGGATAGTTTTATACTACACTGACGCATATAACTCCAGTATTTACGATCTTTTACATAGAACAGAGAATTATGAAAGTGTCTCTATGAACCAAATCAATATAGGCCATAGGTGAATTGATCTAGCCATTGAAGAGTATCTGATAGACAACAGGATTACAAATGAGACTTGTATGTTCTTGAAAAACGATCATCCAGTATTGGCTAAAATTGTTGGGATCCCTAAGATACATAAATCATTGGATAAACCACCATTTAGACCTATTGTATCTGGATCAAATTCAAAAACATTTAACATTGGTAGATTGATAGACAAACAGCTCAAACATATTTATAAGAGTATTCCACATATTATGAAAGATTCCTGGAATTTTTTGGGGAAACTCACCAAGGATAATTGGAACAATAATCTCATTTTCTTAACCATCGACGTTGTGGATCTTTTTTCCAGTATACCGAAGGATATAGGCCTAGAATATTTTGCTAATAGTCTGAGGAAATATTCGGGGCTGAATTGGGATAAAGTAAACTTAATATGTGATATGATGGAACTTGTATTGGACCACAATTATATTGTTTTTCAAGGAGAGTACTTTAGACAAATAAAAGGGGTTGCTATGGGAGCATCATGTGCTCCCATATTTGCCAACCTAGTGATGTTGGAATGGGAGGATGAGGTTCTATTCAAAAGTGATTTTTATACCGACATAAAGTTTTATGCTAGATATCTGGATGATATCTTTATTTTATGGAAGGCATCTACAGATAGGCTGCAGGAATTTATGACATACCTCAATGGTTCCACCCAATTTCTAAAATTTACCCATAATTACAGTAGAGTTGGAATACCATTATTTGGACATCCTGGTAGGACAAGATAATAGTGGCTTTACTTCCAGGATACACAGGAAACCTACTTTTTCCAATGATTATATACATTTCTCTAGTAATCATCCACCACATGTTTTTAAAAATGTGGTGAAGGGTCAGTGTATTAGAGCAGCCAGGATGTCATCCACTGAAATAGTTATGAAGACAGAATTGGAATTTATTATAAACTTATTCCTTGATCATGGATATCCAGAAAGTATGGTAAAAGACACAATTTATTATGTTCAGAGAGAATGGGGGAAGAAATATCCCCCTTTGTTGGGTAATTATGAAGTTAACATTAAGGAAGCTGGAGATGAACATGCACACTATGGTCGAGCGTGCATTTTGACTTATACACCACATACCAATATGATTCAGGACATTTTATGTCGACACTGGGACATAATCACGTCTTCCAATTTGGTTAAACATGTAGGACCTACACCTAAATATGTATATAAGACAGGACCCAACCTGAAAAGAATGTTGGAGAAAGCAAGTAACAACATAGACAGTGAGGATAAATTTAAAGGTACCACGAAATGTGGGAGATGCAAACAATGTAGCTACATTAATGAGGCAGCATACATTCAATTAGAAGACATCAGTCACACTCGTATTAAGACTAGGACAGGAAATTGTAACACAAGACAGGTGATCTATTTAGCCACCTGTACTACCTGCCCGGCTTATTATATTGGCAAAACGGAAAGGCAATTAAAAAAACGTATCTATGAACATTTATACCGTATACAAAAAAGTGATACTAAAAACGCCTTATATAGGCATAAATGTGATAAAGGGATGGAGCATAATTTCCGTTTTTCCATAATAGATCAAGTTAAGAGCACTCCTTTTGGTGGTAATTGGAAAATGATTTTAGCATCATTGGAGAGTAGGTGGCAGATATTATCTGACGCTACTAGGCCACCTGGATTAAATGAGTTTGTTAGTATCAAACCCTTTTTGGTACTCTCACAATAGTTTTTGGTTAATTCTTGTAATATTTTCTAATATTTTTTAGTATTTTTTAGTAAATATATACTATTTAGTATTATCTTATATATAGTGGTCATTACACATTACCACAAATTATATATTTGTTACATCATAACATATGTTGGTAATGGCATCCTAGCTGTAACATCCGTAGAGTAGTGCATTCTACAGGAGTTTATATTTAGTAGTGGATGATGAGGTAGAACACCTATGCACATTTACAAGTGGTATTAGGTACTATAGTGATTTTATATATATTAGGAGTGTTTATAATATATTAGATATTTACAACAAATATTAGACTTTTTTTGTTATTTAAACAAGAAATATATTTTGTATTTTACATTCTACACATTCTATGTATTTTAATAAGCATCAGTATTTTTAAGTAAGATCTTAAAATAGGTAGTACACCTTTTACAATTTTGGCGTTTTTTTTAATTGAATTGTTTCTGCATACTATATATTCTTGCAAGAGTGCTGTTGTTAATTGTTCTGATGAAGACTGGGTTTCCAGTTGAAAGAGCTTAACCAGCATTTCATGGGATTCTTCTTTGTGGAATAAAAGTTTTATTGCTTTCATCCCGAGTACGAGCATTGATTTTTACGGGTATCCACAGGTCTACATCTTTATTATTACCAGTTGTTGTTCATTTTATTATTATATCGGTTACCTTATAGTCTGGGCAGAAGGGGGTATAGCTAGTAAACCTGTGTCAGTCTTTCCCAGGTGTGTGTTCATGTATAAATCAAATCTCAAAGAGTTTGTGTGTGCCAGCTACTTGGGCAGGGACACAAAGCACTGGTTGGACAAAGAGTACTGGAGGTTTTGGCTTGGCCACTCAGCTGAGATCTCAACTCTATACCTGTGCCAGTGGGGAGTCTTATTGGGGATCTGAAGAAAGAGGGAGAAACCAGAACCAGACCGACAGTGGTCTCTGTGTGCTCTTAAGGGAAATTGCAATTTACTGTGTGTGTACTTGTCATCTCCCCATTGTGTACGTCCCTCCCTGTTGCCAGTGGTAAGGATTGAGGCTCCTTGATTACTGAGCCAGTGCAGAGACATCACGGGGGGGATGGAGAGTAGCTGGTAGACCTGACATGGACATTTAGTACTGGGGGCCAGGGCAGTAAATGTGAGGTCTGAGGAAACAAAAAAAGAAAAAAGAAAAAGAAAAAACTCATACAAGTTAAGGTACTGAAGAAATACATTACTTCAGTCTTCACAAATAAAAACATGTCAAAGGTGTCCTACTGGGAAGAAGGCAGAGAAGAACAGAGAGAAAAAGTAGACACACCAGGAAGACAGGAAGGGAGGGAGGATGCTCAAAGGGAAATGGCTACCCTTAGGGAGAATAAAGCACAAGGAACAGATTAACTTCCTCCCAGGATCTCTGGAAATCTGGCCATAACATTGACAGCAGATTACTGGCAACTTCAGAATTTCAATCAGAATGAAGACAGTAAACAAAGCAGAAAAATTACAGGGATGCAGAGGCCTGTTTGTTTAACAGCAGTGACATGGAAAGTCAAGGGGAGAATATCGAAAAGAAGGTGGACGCAGCAATCAAGGGCAGCAGCCATAATGGGCTTATTGAATGAAGTATCTCAGTCAAACCTAGTCTTTTTTAATGACTAGGTTAAGTGCATCTGTAAATATAGCCTACCTGGACTTCAGCAAACTCTTTGTATCAGTCACACATAGATGGTTGATAGGAAAACAAAAGCTATTCGTATTTGGATCAAGGCTGAGTAACAAGATTTCTGCATGACTGAATGGTAGGAAATGGAATATTGTAGAAAAAGAGAGAACATTTCATGAATTAGGAAGCGGACATATGAAATAGCATACTGGTCTGACTTGGGCCTCAGACATATCTGAGGAAAAAGAAAACAGGATCAGCATCTTTACTTATAAGGATAGGTGCAACATTGTACAATGTGGGAAGATTCTAGCAAAGTATATAGAAATGCTGAACATGCAGGCAGAAAGATACCAGACCTGTGGGTCAAAGAAAATAAAAGTGATGTCCAGCACGTAGGCCACAGCAAGCCTGTTGTGAAGTACCAACTGCCAATAATGGGGCTGATGATTGTATGAGAACATGAAAATGATTGAGGAGTGTTGAGGACTCCAGCTTGGACTAATACTGAGCAAAATGAGAGGGCAGTGGCAGATGTAAAAAGATTGCTTGGGTATATTCTTAGAGACAAAGATTCCAGAAGCAAATAGGTAATGCTTCCTCTCAAAAGGTCCTTTGTCCAAACACACTTTGTATACTGTCTACAGTTCTGAGAGCCATTTGGGTTTGGGGGATGTCTTAATGGTTAAGGCATTTTGGGGTGGGGGGTGGTATAATGGTTAAAGTGCTTACCTCAGAGACAAAAGGTACAGGGCTTGATTCTCACCTTTGAGGGAAACTGGTTAAGCTTAAAATGGCCCATAACGATAAATAGCCTATTGCTTACCTATGAAACTATATAATAAAAATAACATCAGCCTACTGAAAATAAACCACAGGACAATTCAAAGATTCAAAAGAAACTTTATTGTCATTTAAGAAACGCATGTGCTACCTAAATGAAATTTCAAGTGGCAGCTCTTTTACAGGAGAAAACAAACACAAAAAGACAAGACATGACAGGTATTAAACAATAACTATAGTACAAAAGTAAATATCTAAGTAGCTGTTGCACATGTTTGTTCACTATTTATTACATTGGACAACACTGACTACTATATAATTAACACATGAAAAGAAAAGTACACTATACACAGAGGTGAAATTGGGTGATATTGCACATAAGGAAGTGACTGGAATTGCACTTAAATGAGAATATACCAATTTTAGTATGTAATAAATAGAATTACTGTATGGAAAAAAAGGAAAAGAAGTTGGATCAGTGATATGGAAGGGAAGAAATCTGAGTATAGGCTAATGGAGATCAAGCTGTTCTTACTTGGACCCAGAAGAGGTAAGGGGTACTTTATATTGCCTCACAAGAACATCTTAGGAAATGTGAAAGGGTCATTTGAACAAGGATACAAGGGACATGGGGAGGCGTACAGGCAGCAGATTGTAGGGACTAACTACTCTCTGGATCTCCAAAACCACCTTTTCACAGACAAGGCTGTAGATGTGTCTAGTAGAACAGGTGGTGCAAAATTAATTCATAACAGTATTCAACAGTGTACGGCACATGTGAAGAATAAATGTAAGGGGAAAAGCAGGGATGGAAAAGAGGCAGAATGCTAAATGCACTTAAAGGGACAGACTAGACAGGATTAGTACCTTCCACCTGTATGCAATGTAAGTAGATTAATGTAATGCAAAGTGTGCTAAGTATGTGCACCTACCCAGAGAAATATGTTCAAATAAACTAAAGTCTTGTGTGCCACCATCATCTACTGAGGCAAACCACTATTTATAGAGGACAAATTTGCAATATACACACACTGCACGTCATTCTACACACACACACACACACACACACACACACACACACACACACACACATGTACACACACAGTTTCACTTTCAAACTTTGAAATACTGAAATTGTCGAATTTCAGTATCTTCAGATGACAATATCGAAAGTGAAAAGCCCGAGCCACAGAATTTATCCCAGGACAAGTAAGCACATGCCCAACGTGGGGAGATGTGCCCTTTTCCCCACTGTAGTGAGATCCCGGAGTTGGTACATATAGAGAGGGTGTGGGGTGGGTTTACAACACTGTGGTATGTTGTTTGTAGTGTTGGGCAAGTGTTTACTTGCCCTGGAATAATTTACATTGTCCGTGCTTTTAACATACAATATTTTAGTGTCGAGATACTGACATTTGACAATTTCAGCATTTTGAGATTTGAAAGTGAATCCATATATGTATATTTATCTTACAGAAAGTAAAAATACACTCATAACACATAGATCAAAAGTATAAACTATCTAGGACATGACCAGTCCACCTTAGCATTAACAGTATCATGAACAGAAATGAAATCCAAGCATAGATGGATACCATATTACTGTTTTAAGACAGAAGGGCAGTGTACTTTTACTCAGTTCTGATAGTTTGGGTAAATAAATTCCTGAATAACAAAACATAATGAACCAACACATCAGGAAATTTACATTATTTATTGTAGTGGCTACGACTGAAAAATTGGAAAGACTTTCTATGCAAAACTCATCTGTGCAGAGCCCAGTGTCTTTCAGCAGTAGCTTACAGGTTACTTGCAAGTAACTTGCAATGTGACATCCCAAATATCATGAGTGCATTTTTATGAGCACTACAAAGATCAGAGAAAAAGAAACTGTGACATTTTAACTGTTTATGTAATAATTTTCAATCTATAAAAACAAAAGGGAGATATGGAATTTTATGTTGGGCAAAGGTATGCTTACAGAGGTTTGTCTATGTAGTTTAGACTGCAGAATCACCAGCTGGACACTGTTAACAAATATATGAACAATTTTATATTGTTTTATTTTATTTATTAATACTTTGTTAACTGGATAAGTGAACTGGTCCAGTGACCCTGTCCAGACACTATCCAGGCCTGCTTCTATGGCAAAGAATAAGTAAAATTGTGGGAGGAATTGACTTTTCCTGAAAAAACTTATTCCTGAATTACAATAGGATGAGTTTCTTGGGGAGATTTTAATAACAAGCTGTCGAGAAGCTACCCATTTGTCTACTTTATCTACGGTTGGATGACTAACACAAAATGATTATATATACCTACATCATTATCTAAAATGGGATTTAATAAAGATGTTTAAAAATTGTATTACGCTGAATAAATATAACCTTTCTCAAAGAGATGGGGCACTTAAGGCAATGATCTTTCGCATGGGAAAAGGCTCTTTAAAATCTGCAAAAAGAAAGATATCCTAAGCAAAAAAAATCCATTTTTCTCACATTGGTTTTGACCACCTTGGATCTTGCATTTACAAATTTCACAGATGATGTACTTGTGATGAGGAATTTGTACCACTGGCTAGATGTGACCAGTCTCAAAGCTTGGCTACCTTTTAAACCACAACAGCAAAAGATATGTGCTGATATAAATAATGTAATCACTGCTTTACTGAACACACCATAAATGATAACAGGGCCATATACATTTTTAGGCACAATGTACACTGGAATGCTTATTCAGTTCTGCTTGTTATCAGAGACAGATGTTGCAAAATGAAACATGTTATATTTAATAAGACACAGCATGTGAATACAAGCTCATCTACTTTTCAAATAAATTATACAAAAACTATTAGCAGCTAAAAAGGTTTTAAAAACATAATCAGAGATGAACATTTTCTTGGTTATGCAAGAATAGAACAAATTAGTATAAGCATAAAGAGAGATGAAATTCTGAAGAATGTCAAGCATGCCTTTTGCAATAGCAGTGCCTCTACAACCTTTAAAACTGAAAAATATTACAAATTTGAACAAGAGAACAAAGAAATGCAACTCTTTTTCTTTTTTTTTTGCACAGGTGCATGCCCTTCCATACCAAAGACTAGCAGTAAACTCCCTTGCCCAGATACCTATGTATACTAATTGCAAGTTTGAACTAACTTGAGCAAAAGGCAAAAAAGTCAAAAATGCATGCAAGCCTAACCTTTTCCCTCTTTTCCAAGTGTAATACCGAACTGAGTGTGCATCCAGTTAAGTATCAGTGTTCCCATAACTTAAGCCACAGTAATAGCAATCTTCCTGTTGTATCATTCAGAGAATCACTGTAGCAGGATTCAAGAAGTTTCCCAAATTGGACAGGTGTAAAATGTTATGTCTGGAGGCAAACCCTTCTTTTAGCATATCAGAAAATGATTACTCTTGCAAAGAAAGGGATAACACCACTGTATATGATTGTAAAAAATATACATAAAAACAAAGGTGTCATCATTTCTGAATCCTAGTTCATATGATTCTACACGAATAATGGTGGTTATTATATGAATGAATAACCTTTGAAAAGACATTGCATTGCACCTCCTCACACTGAATAAAAATCTGTCAATACACAACACTGAAATAAACAAAACTAAATAAATAAAATTCTGCAGTGGGTCAAGCCCCCAGTGCTCTCTCCACATCCTATATTTCTAAATATACTAACCCTGAGATTGCATACTACAGGGGATAAGGGATCTTGCTGAAATAAATCAGTGTTATTTGTTAAATCATGGGAGTTGACAAAATGTCAGTCCAGTTACCAGAGTAAATCACAAACTCAGTGACTAGAAGCACCCCTATCTAGTCACCTCCATTTTCAGTCAATGCAAGTGAATTGTCATTTGTAAATTAGGTAATAGGCAAATTCCCAGTTCATTCTTTGATTACCTGCTTCATCCAGTGCAACCTATCCCAGTATTCAGTGGTTGCAACCTTGCAAGGAATATATTCTGAATGAGGCACAGGCCAATTGCAGGATATACACAAATGCTTACTTTCCTACATCACATATTCTGACAGGGGACCCTTCAGAAGGCCTGGCTTCTTATGGTGAAGACCATATGACTGACTTTCCAAAATGGTAAAGCTTTTGTATAAAGATTGCTGTACAGTGGGGTTCTGGTAATTTACCCTTGTCCCCTCTGTTGTGTAATCTCGGAGTTGGTACATATAATATGGAGTGTGGGGGTGCAGGGGGCTTGCTCCTCTACAAAAATGTAGATTTTTCTTTTTCTATGTCATTCGACTTTCTGAAGAGTTGATTCACTAACAGATATCTAGTGAAATATCAGGTCATTGATGGAACATTATTAGGGTGTGAGAGGAAACAAGAACACCTGCTGAAAACCAAAGCAAGTACAGGAAGGACATGCAGAATCCACAGAGAAGTCTAACCGAGACACAGACTTCAAAATCTGGTGGATTTCAAAACAAGGAAAATAGCACCTTTTGTTTCAGTTATGAATCTGACACTCAGCATTTTGTTAGTTATTTCAGATGTCATCTATAAAGTAAGAGGCAATAAAGTTCTGCATAAAAACATGCACCAGATTTAGCTGGTTAAAAATGTTACATTTCTGAAAAAAGTGTCTGGTACTGGTGCTGGATGACCTGGGAAGATCTGAAATAGCTGGTCACATACTCTGTACTTTTATAAGGAAGGCAGGTCTGCTGTCATGAGTATTGATCAACTTACATTTCAAAATTTCAACAGATAGATGTGTAGCTTTATTTTAGCCAGATGTTTGTTGTGGTTGACCTTGTAAGTGTAACTAAGAATGATATTAAAATAAACAGTTATATGAGAGCATGTGTGGAATAAAAGCTTGCTGACAGGAGCCGGTAAGTTGTAAGGGAACCCAGATCCCTTGGCACAAAATGCCACAGGGCTGTGTCCAGCTCCTCATCTTCTCTAGCTATACAGCATTCATAGGACATTTGTTCATCAGTCTGATAGCCGAGCTGGTTTTCAACTATAACCAGTCTCAAAAACAGAAAACAAACCATAATAATATTTGTATATAGCTTTCTTATTTCAGAAATATGATTAATAAATGTAATAAATGAAGAGGAACATAACATCAATTTTGAAGACAGAAAAAAATGAGGATTAAGCACTACAAGTGCAATGAACTAGAAATGTAATTTCTAGCAAACAACTGTACAGCATGAACAATGAGGCACTCAGTAATACATAGGTGTCTAGGTGGGTGACCTTATACTTTAATCACCTGAAACTTATATAGGTGAATGATAAAGGGGGGGGGCGGTCTTTAGACTCTGCTTTAGTTTACATTGGAGCTGACTGTATGAAATTGCATGTAGCCCATAATTAAGTAGCTGCAAAACAGGTGAACTGTCTTCAAGTCTTGCTAAAGAGTTCCACTGCATTTATTTTTACATTGTTAATTAATGTCATAAGTTATAAGTGCATTTTTGTCAGTGCTACATACATTTATCTAAGCTTTGTTTAACCTCGGAACTTACTACTCTATATGTTGCATGTTCTAGATAGCTGTTCCTGCCCAAGTATGACATGACTGTTAGTTTTGCTGGTGATGATGGCAGTGAATGGCAGGTGTTTGTCTAGTATATCTAAACTATTTTGTAGATTTACTTCTTAGCATTTGAGATGTTTAGTAGTAGTAGTAGTCCAGAAGTAGCCCATTCTATCTAGATGTTTAATCAACCTATGAATTTTAATTGCTGAGAACTTTCCAGATTAAGCAAATAAGGAAAATAATGACTACCCAGTACAGATTAAATCAAAGCAGATGATATATCCCACGGCAAGGTAGGGTGACTGTGGAGGTAGAATGTTTAGTTGGGAAATGTGCAACTGGTACAAAGTTGCTATTTCATTCAGAGTTTATATTTCTGCTAATGCAAATGGTAATGTTTGTCCGATTCTACTATCACATTAATGCTATGCGATCCTGTTTTGTGTAAATGTCTAAATCTAAACTTGCTCATTTTGTTATACTCTTAACTATTCACATGTATAATCTCCAAAAACAAAATGAAACTCAATCAAAAGCAGTGACAACAATTTATGGTTCTATAAGCACCAGTGATAAATACCTTATAGTAAGGTAAGGTTATAGACAGCAATTATTTTAAAATACCTGTTAATAATAATAATAACAAAATAGAACAGCAGCATTTAACTAGAGATGGATTCTTATTCCCAAGCATAAATGATGTACTTGAAATAATTTCACATATCAGATTACACTTAAAAATTAGCACAGAAGAAATAATTCAGATTTGCAATAATATTAAGACCTCAATAAGTATAAAATAAGACATTATTACAGCTCATTCTAAAATTCAATACTCATACACATTTGAATCAAACAACATTCTTATACAGAAGAATGTTGATCCACTTGAAATACTGCTCAAAATATAATTACTGACTGGCAGTATTTCTCATATTTTAAATTTGGCTTTACTAGTCCCTCTGCATAATGCTAAACTTGCATCACATGGCATGAATAATTGGCCGATACATTTAGTATGCATTTTGAAATACTGCCTCCGATATTCTCTACTGTTAAATAATAGTAACACGAAATTTGGCTATACAATTGTCATGAAAAAGGTCATGCTATTATAGAACATTTTTTAGGGAAATATATTCTCCACTAACATAAAATAACATGATTAAAAGGAAAAAGTGGTAAAGGCAGACACCAACAATTTATTAAAAGATTTAGTGCTTTTGTTCCTGTAATCACAGAACTTCTTTAGACCCATTATTACTTCAATTCCTTTTGTTTATAAAATTACTTATCATCACAATCGTGATATCTTACCACCAATCAACTACCACACATATTTAAAGTAAAAACTTTCAAAATGTCACAGTTTCTATAAATATATCACTTTTTAAAAAAAAATAATTTCATTAATATTTGTATTTCTTAAAATAGATTTATGCAATTAAACAATGTAAATTTAAAAATAATAACCTTCTACATCAAATGTTAAAAGTGTTTGCTGTTCTTAATGCCAGTACACTACGAATACAAATTTTATCATTCAAATCAGGTGGATTGCATGCATTAAAAAGCAATTTACCAGTACAAACTTATATATTTAAGATTAGCTTCCCAACATCCTGGTCACATACAAACTGGAACTTTTTCCAGAACATAAAATATATGTATTTTTAATTCTTTATAAACTTAGACATGTCTGTTTAAAATATTATTCTCATCATTAATTTTAATAGCATAAGCATATTCATAAATTGTCATTCTAAATGAATGTTGTGTTTTACTATTACAGAAGTACATGAAAGATAATGTAGACTACTCCCTTGGTGCTATAATTAAATTTATTATTAGAAAAACAAAACAGTGTAAGAAACTTCTCTGTGTGGAAGATTTTCAGTCCATATATCTCTAGTTAATCACTGTATATTAATCCGATCAGACAATAGTAGTCTAAGTAGCAAACTTAAGTAAAAAAAATAAAAAATGTATAATTTGAAATACTGTACAGAATTATTAAGCATTCAAAAGTAATCTAAGCAAGGCAGGCAGTCTGTTTCCAGATGAAAATCCTTTATTAAGTACACAGACAAGTGATCCAAGTAAAACAAAAATAGAGTAATAGCTTCCTTTCACGCTTTCTAAATATATATATATATATATATATATATATATATATATATATATATATATATATATATATATATATATATATATATACACACACACACACACTTTTTATCAGGCAAGGGAGTGGTTTATTGTGCTGTTAAAGAAAGTGTGATTGGTACACATGTAAAATTCACATCCCTTCCTCTATCAGTGTGACATTCGAGCTGGTCCTGCCCTACTTAGTAGCTGTCATAATAATATAACTCTTATGTACTTTAAATAAAATTGATAACGATGTGGTACCTCTTATTTATCCAGATTATTAAGTCTGTGATTTTATCCAAGACAATATACTATATGGCTAGAAATATATTAATCTTAGTCCATTTGGCAATCAAAAATATGTATAAATATATACATATACACTTTGCATGTAAAAACATCAGTTGTAAAAATCATATTCTATTTTCATAACCTATTAACAAAGATTGCTTTTGTCCTTCTCGACTTCTTCAGGTCTGTGTACAAGAAGCCTAAAAACTATCTATAAAAATATTATTGTATAAGTAGTTAGTATTGTTATTACACATCATTTTGAATAAAGTGGAAAAAAAGAGAACCAGAAAAAAAAAATAGAAAAAATGTATGATGATGGAAACAAATCATACACTTAAATTAAAACTGATTTAAAATGGTACTTAAAACCTACTGGTACAATAAAATTAGTCATGTAAACAATGTGGCAATTTTCCAAGTCCCAGTACACTTTTAAGTTATCAGTAGTAGTTTAGTCCAGGCTTCCTAAGAGTTCAGTTTAATTGCCACATGAGTTCATATTTCTCCAGAATATTCGGGATGTCTGCTTCAAGATCACCCATGTCTATGTGATCCAGGATCTGGAACTTAAAACCTGTGTGTCTTTTATGAAGAGAAAGGCTAGTGCATTATTTTTATATCCAGAGCGGATTTCTGACAGATGACATGAAATAGCTATCATCCTGGGATACAAAGTTACTGAAATATTTACAGAATCCAAAATAAAACCTACACTGGCTGCAGGATCTGAATTTTATCATCCATGTCTGAGATGGCAATGAGGGAACTTGCCTTTCCTGTCCACGTTCTACTAATGTATTAATCTTCCACCCTCCTGTCCATGTTCTACTAATGTATTAATCTTCCACCCTCCTGTCCACGTTCTACTAATGTATTAATCTTCCACCCTCCTGTCCACGTTCTACTAATGTATTAATCTTCCACCATCCTGTCAACGTTCTACTAATGTATTAATCTTCCACCCTCCTGTCCACGTTCTACTAATGTATTAATCTTCCACCTTCCTGTCCACTTTCTACTAATGTATTAATCTTCCACCCTCTTTTCATTTATTTGCTTATTGCTTTTCAGGAGGGTCTGACTAAACACGAGACCCATTTTCTGTGGAGGTCCTGCAAGAAAAGCTCATCAAATATTTTACACAATAATTTTACATAAACATTTCAAAAACAGTATGATACCATACATATGATTACAAGGTATGGGAGTACATTTAAGAAACACCACTTTTTTTCTCAAAAGGAAGATAGAAAGGGATGGGAGTCTAGTTAACAAAACAGTTAGGAATAGCTCACTTTGAATACAATAGTTACAAGAGACTTGGTAGAGAGCAGTAAAGGGAGGCATTTGAAATATTAGAATGTGAGCAAGAAAAAAAAACAGAGTTGGAGTAAGGAGCTACACTGGGGTTTGACAGGGTGTGAAAGCAAGGTACAGTAAAATGTAAGAGGTGATAGGGAACCAGAAGCAGTAGTGGGTAAAGTATGGGACAGAAACAGATGTTGAGACTTCACCCATTTTGTCTAATAACCCTATAGATCCAAAGTCTGATCCCCATTTTCTTTATCAGTCTTTACTTGCCCACTCTTATTAAAAGAATGATCATAGCTTTGGTAAAATTCTTATTGCTGTCAGTGCTGCTAGGCCCAAATCATACAGAGTTGTTTAAAATGGATTAAAACGTAGTCTTACTTTAAGTTTTTATTCATTTTATTTTTATTTATTTAACATTTGTTTACCAGGGTAATCCAACTGGACAACTGTTGTCCATTTTCAGGCGGAACCCTGGGGAGAAAAGCTCCATAAACATTACAAAAAGTACAGTGATGGCAACATTTTGTTACAATAGCGATAGAGTAGTAAAACGTTATATACATAGTAGATAATATATATACAATATAAGCAATATTTTGGTTATAATGTGAGAAATGCTAGAAGTAGATTAGGTATCGTATACACATAGCAACTAAGATATTTACAGTATACACAGTGAGCATAGTTAGAGGACAGTTTTACCAGGCATATAGTAAGCAGTAGCAATGTATACAGTAGGTACAGTAGGCTTTGGTAGGCAACAATGTGTTTGAATACCAGAAGCATGAAATAATAACAGCAGGAACTGATTCTCCTATATCTAAAAGACCTCCTGCCTTCTGGATAACTTTTTTTCCTTAAACATTAGTGTACATGTTTTGTAATTTCTCTTCAAATACATTACTAGAAACCAGCCTGGATAGCCCTACCATCTCCCTTAAATTAAATTTTTTTTCTGCCTGTTGGAATGGTAACTTGTCTAATGGAAATAACTATTTGATAAGTTGTGTGTCCTGTAGCTATTTGATTCGTACCTATTGTTTCTATAGTATTTGAAGAGGAAAATATCTACAATGTCAATACCATGTACATTATCCACACTTTTAAATTAAACATGCACTTCATAGAATTACTGCGTTTATGTGTGGTTTTGGAAACAGATTATATTTAGGATTTTTGGATGATATTTTTATCCTTTGGACAGAGTAAAATGCAAATGGATTTTTAGTTTTATTATTAATACATAAAAAAAGACGACATTTTCTGGAAATTTGTGATTACGGGGAGCAAAAGCACCATACCATTTAATATATTGTTGGCTTGTGTCTATTGCAATGTTTTTTTCCTTTTTAAACATTTCAAAAGAACCTGCATTTTAGGGACTAGTAGCAGTGTATGCATCCGAGTATTATTCAGCCTTTTCATTTACTGTATGATGCATCATATCTGAGCAAAAAGAAATAAGGTAGGAGACCAAAAAATAGGATATGTATTTACGCAGTTCAATTCAATTATCCATGAGTGATGGATTTGAAATAGCCTTGGTCTACTTGGTCTTTACTACTTTTTTTTTATTTTGAACCTTTTACGTAATTTTATAAATGACTACAGTGTATAACAGACAATCTAATATTAAAGTGACTAAAACATCAGGAAGAAAGAAATTGAAGCTCACAGAAGAAAATGGCTTTGCACACAAGGCAGCTGTTTCATGATTATCAAATGTGTACAAAAATAGTGCATGGCACGATTATATACACCCTCAGTCTGAAAAACATATGGGCACCATTGAAACTGACTATATAGGTCAGCACTAATGGGCCGAATACATAGTTAATGTAATCAGATCCATAGTAAGAAAATAAGTGTAAGACAGCATCTTTGCTCAGATTAACAGATACTGCCTTTCAGAAGGGACCAGGTAAGGAAACTGAACCAGAGGTAGACAAAAAGCAGGTAGCAATAGAAAGCATCAAAAATTAAAAGAAAAAAAAATGCAAAGAACAGGAATAGAATTAAAAAGGGAAGAAAACTGGAAAGCTTACAATTCAAGTGACAAGAACAAAGAACAGCCACATGGTGGATCATGATTTGTTGCATAAATAGCTATGGAAAGGTGAATTTAAACCAAAAGATTAAAGGTTATTAATGGCAGTTCAATAAAGTGAACTACATAAATGACAATTTGCAAAATCTTTATAAAAGTGGAAAATACAAATTAACGTAGGTTGGGTAATAGAGAACTTGAAACAGTTGCACATCATCCTGCTGGTTTCAGTGTACTCATGGCTGAGGGTCAGTACACTTTAGAGCACAGAAAAACAGCAAGACTGTTACAACACTTGAGATTTTATAAAAAACTACAGCATAGAGTTATATGATAAGCAGTGGAAAAGTGAGCCACAAAGAATTACTGAAAATAAAGATGCACTGATTATATGGGAACATCCAGTACTAATAATAAAAAAAACAGTGGAAGCAAGAAAAACATGTTTATGTTGAAGATGAAAGGGGGAAAATAGGATTAGCCACTGAAATAGCTAGACCTAGCAATTAAAATGCCATGTATTCTGAGAGACCAAATTATATAACAACAGCACTTGTAAGCAGAAAATGGACCGATATGGAATAAAGACATACCAACAGTCCCAATAGTAGTAGGAGCAACAATGCTAATAAAAATACATTTTTAAGAATACTTAAATATTTTGATAGTACAAGTAACTCCATATTAACTACAAGAAGAGGCAATTCTAGTTACATTGTGGGGACTGAGAAGAGCCCTCTTGGCCATTATCATGAACTGAAGCAGTACTAATTTCATGAACTTTACTTGTGCCCTAACATATGACACCTGTCAGTATAGTGCAAGTCTTAAAATTTTGGAGAAATTAGAAACTGGAAAAGTGTAACTGAAGGAGGTATGGGCCTACTTGAAACTGATTCTATGCATAGGTCTGTGATTGATGGGTTACATATATATTTGCTGCCATCAGATCCAAACATAGTGAAAGTTCTAAACCATGAAGAAAACAAGTCATAGTTAACATTAACATATGCTAATTTGAGTACGCTGCCTTAAAGGCTTAGCTTTATGCCTCTAAAAGGAATTATAATTGTTGGCACTATTTTAGACTAAAACAATTTGTCAAGGAAGATTAATTCAGCTTGTTTGTTGGTTCATGTCCTAACATTTCTAGACAGCATAAAATGCCCAGCATTTATAATCCCCCTTATTGTATTTGAAAGAGTGTGTGAATCTGATATTTCAGCTGGTTTAGCTTAGCCTCCTAAATACAAATTCTGCAGTCTTACAAAAGAAGAGAGATCTGCCTTAGAAAACTGTAGTGGGCAGAAACCATTAAGGTTTATGATGGTAGACACTGGACTGGTCATGTGATTAAGAGCACCATGACCTCTAAGTCTTATATGTTTAAGCTTCTTTGCAACATTTCAGCAAACAGTCTGGTTACTAAGATGGAAGTTAAAAATGCCTGCTCTTCTATTAATACCTTCATTGCTAATAGGGATGCCATCATTGATTTTTATGAGTGACATGATGTTTGCAGTATATTACATGAACTTTTTATGTCAAGAATCCTAGTGTGCCCATAATCTTAAAAATACCTACAATTCTTTAAGTCAACATGGGTTTACCTGTTTGGTTAGTAGTGTTAGCAAGTTTCTCAAAGCTAGAACCTTTGTTATATTACTATTCCCTTTCTGCTAACATAAGGTCTAGTAATCTGCTGATAAAAGTAAATATTATGGAATAATCTTCAATTATATATACAACAAAACTGCAGATGGAACAATTTATAAATAAAATGGCCAACTATATGAAAGATAAATGGCATCTATAAAAAAAGTAATGGCTGACTTTTAAAAATCTTGATGACAAAGGGTATCATTATTCTTCGTGGTCGTTTTAATTTTATTTATAATATATATACAACACAGACTATAGATGTTTACCTTCTGCCAAGTCTCTGAAAAGCTGGATAACTGCTGAAGCTTAAAGATAGTTAATTTTTCAAAATAAGATTAATTATTTTTATTTGCTACAGTTATACCCTTGCAAATGTAATATGTATTGGCTGAATCTGCATGTCCAATGATCTGTTAAAGGCTGATTCCATTAAAGTAATTTACTGCTGCAATATTTGGTTCCCTCAAACCCACAGTAGTTATGATATACAATATAATAATATAAAAACAAAAAAGGAACTGCTTGTAGTAAATAGGAACATCAGCATATGAGCTATCTTCTAAATGGAATTCACCTTTACAACCACCTTTGGCTGTTCTAGAAAGACTGTGTATAAATGACACCAACTCTGGCATCCAACCCACTGCAATATAAACATTACAATTTAGCCCTCAAAGAACAGCAAGCATTCCCTGAATTGTTACATTAACTCTGATGTTTAACCTGGCTTGAAATTGTCAAGTACTTCTTGTGGAGTCTCTGAAATAGTTTTCTATATATACTTGTAAAGGATTCCATCAGAAAAGTAATCATCTAGTCAAAGAATGATCTATTTCCTTATACCACTCTTTTTACAGAAATTTATTAAAACATAATGAAACTTTTGAAATTTAGCACTATGCTCAGCAATATTCCTTTTGCTTTAATCCATAAACCAAATATAGATTAAGCCGTTAAATGAAATGTTAAAGTGCAATTATATATCATATGTAAGTATACATTTTATTTCTAAGAGTTAGATGGGTCATCAGTTCATAGGTTCATAGGTTGGTACTAGGCTCTCAGCCCTAGGGCCTATACAAGCCTAGCCATAACAATTCCCTGGCTATTTCTTCCCACATTATTTACTTTCCTGGACCCCTGTCTAGCAGGGCGACTGACGTGATCCCTGGGGTGAATTTCCTTTCTCCCATCCAATCGTCAAGGTTCCTCTTGAAGAGGTCCAAAGAAGCACTCTGCTTTAAATGTATGGGCAATCTGTTCAAAAGTCTGGGGAGTCTCTGGGTCGAAAACCTATCCCTCCAGCATGTTTTGTTTATTGTGATGACAAGGTTTAGATCCCTGGAGCGTGTAGCTCTGAGGGATTGGGATTTCTTTAAGTGTAGCATGTCCAACAGCTCTGGGTTTGACATGGCCTTGTATGTTAAGCAGAGATCACCTCTGAGTAGACGATATGTGACAGAGTATAGCTGGAGTTTTTTAAGGCGGTCAGCATAGGGCATCTGCTTTAGGCCTGTGATTCTTTTAGTGAGGTATTTCTGAGGCCTTTCCAGTTGTTGCAGATGTCTTGAGAGGTACATACCAAATGGGGCGTTGTATTCTATAATGGGTCTAATGAGGGATGAGTACAGTGGGACAATGACCTCCTTTTTTCTGGATGAAAAGCCCTTCGTGATGAGGTGTGCCACATAGAAGGATTTCCTGACTGTTGTGGCAATGTGGTTATCGAAGGTGAGACTACTGTCCACCTGTGTCCCTAAGTCTCTTATCACACTTTCTGTGTTTAGTGTACTGCCACCTATATGGTAATTCATGGATACATGTTTTTTCCCAAAGGGGATAACAATACATTTCTTGGCATTGAGCTTGAGCCCTGCCACCAAGCATCTGTTTCTGTAAGGCCCTTTTGTAGAGTATCCACATCATTTGGGGATTCAATAATGGCTCCCAGTTTGCAGTCCTCTGCAAACTTTGTTAGCCAGAGTCCCTTAGTGTTGACCTGTACTTCAGAGAAGTAGATGCCAAACAAGAGCAGCCCCAGGACTGAACCCTGAGGTACTCCACTTGTCACTTGTCTGGAGCTGGATTTGGAGTCGGCTACTTTTACAGTGTGGGTTCCATCAGTAAGCCATTTAGCAACCCATTGGGTGACATAGGGATTAATGCCCAACTTAGTAAGTTTATCTATGATTCCAGAGTGGGGGATGGTGTCAAAGGCCTTGGCAAGGTCTAGATAGGCTGTGTGGACCACCTTATCCTTGTCCATGGCTCTGGAGACTGATTCAAAGAAGTCAATCAGGTTCAGGAGACAAGATCGGCCCTTCACAAACCCAAACTGGGTGGGGTCCAGTGTTTGAAGGTTGCCAATGTCTTTGTTTATAAGTTCCATGATAATACGCTCCATGGCCTTGCAGATAAGGCTTGTCAGACTGATGGGACGGTAGTTTCCGGGATCCAAGGTGGATCCCCCCTGGTGGATTGAGATAACTGTAGCTCTGCGCCACTCAGTGGGCATGAAACCTGAGGTGAGGCTATGATTAAACATGACACTTAGGTGAGGTGCCAGTTCATATTGTAGTTCATGTAGTACACAGCCTGGGATGTCATCTGGTCCCATGGATGCTGTATTCTTGGCTTTAGAGAGTGCGTTTTGTACCTGTGTGGCCATTACTGGAATTTCGCAATCTTCCGGTATTGAGATGGGCCATTTAGGGGGTGAGAGGGGGGTGAAGTTGGCACTGAATCGATCTGCCAGGATATTGGCAATATCCTTCAGATCAGTATATTTAATGCCATTCTGTTTTAGCTCAGACCAGATCTGAGCATTGCCATTTAGATTCTTGACATAGTTATAGAATGCTTTGTGGTTGTCTTTGGAATCTTTGGCAATTTTATTTTCATAACTAGCTTTGGAGGATTTTATGAGGCATCTCAGTTTCTTACTGAGGCTAGTAAGGGAGTTTTTTGCATCCTGGGATTTTCCTCTTTTCTGCAAAAGTTTCTTCCTTTTGTTGTAATAGAGATAGTTGACGTTGTAATAGAGATAGTTGACGTTTTTAACAGTCAACAGCATCATTGATACAGATAGCTGTCATCAATTTACTAAATGACATGTCATAGATTCAAAGATTGCTACTAGGATCCACAACAAAACTAGCTCAAGGCACTAAAAGGTAACCAATAATCCACCACGTAAGTGCCAAAAGACCAAGAGATCGCTGATAGTAAAACCAAACAGAATTTATTGTTTAATCCACTTGAATACGTAAAAACACATAAACGCCCTTATCTCATAACATTCACATATCGCGTTTTCGTCCATACATCTAGGACTTCTAGGCATTAATATTAATGAGCAGGGTGTTTTGATTTGATGTTTTGAATTAAATTAACTGTTTTTCATTGGATTCAATGTGCTCATATTAATGAATTAAGGTATATAAATGCAAATGTTTTAATTGTAGTTGTCTGATGAAGTCCTAGATGTATGGACGAAAACGCAATATGTGAATGTTATGAGATAAGGGCGTTTATGAGTTTTTACGTTTTCAAGTGGATTAAACAATAAATTCTGTTTGGTGTTACTATCGGCGATCTCTTGGTCTTTTGGCACTTACGTGGTGGATTATTGCTACTAGGATAACAACACAGGGGGCCTTTCTAAGCCTAGCCAGGTTTTAATAAAATAACAATGATGCCCTGTATCTTAATAGGAAACTGAAGGCCAGGCATTTATAAGCCACCTCTGTCCATAAGGGACATGGGTGCCATCCCCGGTGCAAATTTCCTAGTCCCCATTCACTGATCTAGGCTGCACTTAAGCTGGGTAATAGATGAACTCTAATATTACACAAAAGTATGTCCTCAAACTAAGCGAGACATAGCATAGAGGGACTGTCAATATTCAGGATATCGTGAAATGATCAGGCAAACAATCAATGCTTTCAGTTAGAATTGTGACTAAATAAAAGTATCTGTGACACACAAATATGCTGGAAGTGAACCAGCTCATACAGGATACATTATCAGGTATAAAGCATGAAAATAAACATGGCCGCTTCTTGTGACCTACTGGTAGCTGAACGATATGAGAACAGTGGCCAACGTTTGTATAGTGTAGGAAGATGGTCGTCATCAGCAAGAAGAGGAGTAGGAACATCATTTCATAAATTTATGGAGAAACCCTGTGGAAGTCTTCCCTCCAGAAAGAAAACAGAATGGATCTGCTACATAAGAAAGCAACTAAAATGATTACAAAATTATATTATGAACCCTTTTGTGTGTAGCTGAACAATATGAAAACCTCTTCACTGGAAACAGAAAGATACGATAGATATATTCAAATATTCCACATCCAACATGGCTAATGCTATACAGAGATAAAGCTCTTACTACAACACAGGTGACCTGAGCTTGATTAACAATTTGGGAGACTGCTGGAGCTGGCTAGGGGAGATAGCTGAATGAAGGGGTGCTGCACATTCACCTCTCTCTCATGGGAAAAAGAAGAGGAGAGTTGCATGCACATTTGAAGGGGTGTGCTCCAAGTTTGATTTCCTCATGGAGATAGGGGAAGCTGTCAGGGAAGTTGCCTGCCCAGGTACCTTACATCGCTTGTAGATGCAAGGGGCAGGCCAAAGCCTATTCCCACTACACATCCATCTTACAGAAATGCTAACTGGAAAGAAAGAACAGAGCCATGCTCATTCTCTGGACCCAAAGCTAGCTAGCTGTCCACTAGCCAATGCTTGCCAAGAAAGGAAGAAATAAGCTAGTTAGGATCCCCTGCCAGGCAAGAATGGATTCTCACAGGACTCCTACCAAAGTCTGGACATGCCTGGATGTCACCCCTTCTTGAAAAAGTGGGACAGCAGGCAAACAAAACACTGATCCAGAGCAGAATAAACCCCCTTCTGAAAAAGGAAGGTGCAAAAATTACACTCCAGTTTGAAAATGTGTTATGCTACAGACATGATTCTCATTCTTGGAGAGAGAGAGAGAGAGAGAGAGAGATATTACTGATGTGAGGGGAGGGTGTAAGCCACTCCTCCTAAAGAGTACAAGTACACTAAAGATTGGGATTATTGATGAATGTGAAGTAGGTAGTTCATGATTTGTACTAAAGCCACCAATATTGTATAAGTGAGAAGAAAAAGTAACTTACATAGTGTTAGTGTTGTGAGTAGTAGGAAAAGGATAATAGATCTGCAAAACTGTGCTCTCTTTCATCATTGACATTCTTTTGATTTGTTAGGCAAAACAGCTGTTGTATTACCAACTGCTCACAATAACAGCGTGTAGTCAAGAAGAAAATATCTGTGATTGAAATAATGCCTTGTAAGGCATTCTTTAGCTACATGCAAAATCTAAAAGGGAACTCCCAACTATGTACTGAACTTATAGTGAATGGTAGCTTTCATACTGAACCTGAGGAAATTGCTGACAGATTTGGTGCAAAGTTCACCCCTCTGTCCTCACCAGCCATACCCCATAGAATACCTCACATCAGTCCTCTATCCAGTATCTCCAAAGAACGGGTCATATCCACACTCTCCAAGGCCAAAAACACAGCTTCTATGGGACAAGAGAGCAACCCAGGCTGCTTACTAAACAATCTAAAACAAGACCTACTGGAAACATTTGGCACTCTTTTTAACCTCAGCCTGAGCAGGGTGGAGAACAGAAACAGTAATGCTTTTGCACAAAGGGGGTCCATCAACAGACCCTGGGAAAGTACAGCTGTGTAAGAACTTACCATAATGGTAAAAGTCATTTTCTTCACTCTTGCAGTATTCATTACAATAGGGATGCCCTGCCAAGGGCTGCCAGATGTCTGCCCAGTATACCAAAGTCTTTAGGTTGTTTTAGGGTATGCTGTATGTCACACACATGGTCGTCGCATAGTGTAAAGTTAAAGTTGATGTCCAGAGGTACCATCCTCAAAACTGAAAGCCCCAGTAGGGACAGCAGTCCATGGAGAAAAGAGGTCTTTAGTACATCCAGAAGGAAAAAGGACCACAGGGAGGAGGGAGGTATTTAATACTGCAACAGTGAAGAGAAGGACATCTACCATTAGGGTAACATTACACAACTGTACTATGCCTTCCATTTCACTGTTGCAGTATTCATTACAAGAGAGAGAATACCAAAGCTCAGGACCAGAATAACTCTCTAGGAACCCATGAAGGATGGCCCTAGGAAAACCAACCTTAGCTCTGAAAATTCCATCTAACTTGTAGTGCTTAGTAAATGCTTGCACAGAAGTCCAGGTAGCTGCCTTAAGAATACAGTTAACTAAACCATTGAAAAAAGTACCAGAAGAAGTAACAGCTCTAGTACATAGAACCTTAACCAAAGAAGGAAGGCTCTTACCATGAAATGAATAAAAAAAGAAATGGCTTTAGAAATCCAAGAAGAAATACTTTGCTTGGATACAGCCAATCCTAATGACCTAGGATGAAAAGAAACAAAGAGCTAATCAGATTTTTGAAAAGTCTTAGTCTTAACTAAAGATAAAATATGAGATGTCTATGCACATCCAAAATGTGGAGCACCTTCTCACTGGCAGACTGCAAAGAAGGGAATAGATGGGCAAATTAATAGACTGATTAAGGGACAGCTCATTCACTACCTTTGGCATAAATAAGGATTAGTATGAAGGGTCACCCTGTCCTTATGAAACACCAAAAAAGAACAAGCCATAAGGGCTTGAAGTCAGGGCTGAAGCTGCAGGATTCTAAAGGAGCCTGGGTCAATTTTTCTAAAACAAAATTAAGATCCCAGGGAGAAGGAACATGCTTCCTGGGAGGCCTAATATGTAGGGCACCTTTACAGAATTGCTTAGCTTTAATGCTAGAAGCTAAAGGAGGTAATGAAGGCAGACAAGCAGAAATAGTTGATATGTGGGCCTTAACAGAAGTATAAGCCAACCTAGCACTGAGCAGTTCACACAGATGAGAGAACCAAAGAAACATCCACAGGAAGTAGATCCAGATTATGAGAAAGACACCAGAAAACATCTTCCATTTTGATATGTAGGATTTCCTAAGAGTGGGTTTCTTGGCCTCCTTCAGGACCCTAAGCACATCCTCAGAAAAAATGTGTCCATGTGGAATCAAAATCCTATCACCCACAGTGTCAATTGAAGAGTAGACAGGTGGGGATGGATTCCACATAAGGTAACTTGTGGTGATTTCCATTTAGCCAAGGGCAAAGATGAAACAAGTGCTGTCTCAGCCAAAAGGGAGTCACCAACAAGATTTTGGGAGAATTCTGTACATACTTTTGGAATGAGGGGAAGGGGAGAGAAAGCATAAAGAAATATCCTCTTCTAAGAAAAAGAGAGGGCATCTACCTTCCAAACCAGATGACCCGGGTCTCTAGCACAAAATAGAGTATGTTTTCTGTTCAGAGGGGAGGCAAAAAGATATCTTTAAGGAGTACCCCACTGGTGGACAATGTCCAGAAACACATCCCTGTGAAGCATCCCATTCATGGGACTGAGTTATGGACTTGCTCAGAGTCTGCCACAATTTTTTGACCTGAAGGAATGTGAACTGCCTGAAGAGCCACTTACTACTGGATGACTTTTTCCCAGACTCAGGACTGAAAACTGCTAAAGATAATACATTATCTCCCGCTATTTGTTGACATGCCACATCACTCTGGTATGACCTTAAGAGGGCCTGTGGAGAAAACAGGATGAAAGGCCTGAAGAGCCAGAAGAGGAGCTCTCATCTCCTTGATGTTGATGTGATGACCAGACTCCCAAGCACCTTTAGGGAGATGAAAGCTCCTCCCAGTCACATGTATGAAGCATCTGTGAACAGCTCCTGAGTGGGAAGAGGTGGATGAAAAATAAGCCCTGGACTGAGAGTCAACTGCTGAAGTCATCACTGAAGTTCCTGCTTGAGACATGGAAAAAGAGGAACTAAAAAATCAAGGAGATGAGAATGCTGAAGCCAAACTGACTTTAGAAATCACTGAAGTTTTCCCATATGGAATTTGGTAAAAGGGAGCATAGGAATGGTGGAAGTCATGAACCCCAGAGCTCTCAGAAATTCACTAGCTGTTAAGGAGATCAGACGAAGTAGGGATTGAAAAAAGGAAATGAGAGATGAGGCCTTGTGAGGAGGCAGGGATGACATGAAACCCTACAAGCAACAATACAAATGAAAGAGATGAGATAAAAAAAACCAACAGGGCACTTATCTGAAATGGCTTGTATCAGCAATGGAATGGGTGTTCAGACCGATGATCAAGAGATGACCTTCAGACTGGTGGCAAAGAAGTTCTGAGAATAATACATCTGGATGTCACTTTTATGACCTAGTCTATGCAAGAAGCATATGCATGACATATGGTGTACCTTAAAGCAACCTAAGGGTTTTGGTATACTGGCCGGAGGTCAGACTGCCCTTGTCAGGGGATACCTATTGTAATGAATACTGCAACAGTGATATGGAAGGACATCCATAAGCTTAACCAGCCTTATCTGCAATGCCATGGAAGGAATCATCATGGACCTTATTGACAAGAACATAGACGACCTTCAAACTCTTGGCCCGAACCAGTTTTGCATTGTTAAGGGTAGAGCATGTTTATTGAACCTGGTAGACTTCAAGAATATCACCAAAACCCTGGATGAATGTAAAACAGTACATACTGCCTATCCTGACTTAGCCACAGCTTTTTGCACAATCCCCCCCTCAGGTATCACTGAGAAACTTTCCCAGCTGGGGATTAACCCATATAGCACTAGATGGGTAGCCAACTGGCTCACCAACAAAATGCATATTGTCAAATTTGGGGATTCCTCCTCTACCAGTAGACCAGTTACCAGTGGCATACAACAAGGATCTGCACTGGGCCCTGTACTGTTTGGAATATTTTTCTCAGACGTCTAGGTGAAATAGATCACCTGTGGCTTACCACATTCACTGATGATTGTAAATTGGGTGCAATCATGGAATCCCCAGATGACATTAAAATATTACAAAAGAGGCTATCACAGACAAATGATTAGTGCCAAAGCCATGGACTAAAACTAAATGCAAAAAAGGTAATTATTACCCCCTTTAACAAAAAGGAAGCCCCTGCAAATTACAGTATTGACAGCACCCAGTAAGTTCAAACCAGTGGTTTGAGATTTGAGAATACAGGTTGACAGTAATCTAAACTTCAATCATCGTGTGTCAAAAGTGGTAAGGAAAGCATTCTACTTTGCACATCTCATAAATAAGGGCATTGCATCCAAGACTAAGGATGTTATAACTCCTCTGTACTTGACCCTCATAAGACAACTAAGAGTACAATACTCCCTTTTGCATGTACCTCACCAGACATCTACAGCAGCTGGAGAGATCACAGAAGTTTCTCACCAAGAAATTCTGGGCCTCCAAAAAATGATCTACATGGAAAGATTGAAAGCTCTGTCCCTGTATCCTACAGGCTACCGAGAGGCAACTTGTGCCTGGCCTACACAGTAATCTCTGACCCTGCCCTCATGGAAATACTGTATATCCACAAATGAAACAGGACAAGAGCCAGTCACTCCAGGGATATCAACCTAGCCTGTGACATTAACAGAACATGCTGGAAAGACAGATATCTCTCAGAGGTTGCCAGTCCTCTGGAATAAACTCCCAACTCACATGAAGCAGAGCTCCTCAATGACCCTATTGAAGTGCAACCCAGACAGTTGGATAGGAGACTGTAAATTCATCCAGGGGTGGCACCTATGTCCATCACGGACAGTTACAGTCTGTGCTCACAATGGACTAGCTCTGTGAATAATGAACATCTATCCTAGGTCAAATAGGGAACAGGGGCATAAAATGGCTAAGCTTGTATAGGCCCTAGGGCCATTAGCCTAGTAACCTCCTATACAACTATGAAAATTATTGGCAATAAAGAGCTCATTTCATTGTAGTTCCCTCAATGAAATGTAATTTATAGATTGTTGTAGACCTTCTACATAGACATCTTGTATTTTCAGTTCAAAATACATTTCTTAAGACTGTACCTGTTACATATGATTTATGCCATCAGAACAATGGAGCAGCAAAACCAGCTGGGTTTGTATATAGTTAAGGCAAGTGTAAAGATGTGAATATTAATTATAAGGCATTTCTTTGGACTATTCCTCAAAATAAACTGTTTGGTTGGTGAAAAGAAAAGTAGTCTTTCTAGTGACAGCAAAATTGACTTTTCACCACTAAAACATATATTTGGCTAAGCACTATACAAACCAAATTGTTTAATTTCTGTGACAAACAGCAAACTAAAGGCACTTCATATTATTTGGGGAAGAAAAAAAATGGATGGCAGCGACCTCTGTGAATATAAACTTACATTAAAATCAATGACCTCCCTTTGCTGTTTCTTAAATGTAAGATGGAACTGTTTTCATGACAGAGTATCCGTGTTTTAAAGTTTCCTATCATGACAGAGTATCCGTGTTTTAAAGTTTCCTATCATGACAGAGTATCCGTGCTTTAAAGTTTCCAATCATGACAGAGTATCCGTGCTTTAAAGTTTCCTATCATGAAAGAGTATTTGCACTTTAAAGTTTCCTAAGTAATATCGTCATTTCCTTTTATGAGGCATCTTTTTTCTTTTGGACACATTATTTCTACTGACACAACTATAAGTTCTAATACATTTAGCATACAGGATGCCAAAATTGCCTAAATTACAATTTAGGGGCATAGCGTTAGCATCAAATCCCTATTATTTTCTATTTTGCACATGGAATCAGGGTGTCACATCAACAGCAGCCATCATTTAGAGCCAGTGTTCACACTGCTGGGTGGATAGCCCTGCCATTGTCATTCTTAATAAGGGACACACAGGTTCATAGGTTAGTACTAAGCTAACTGCCCTTGTGAGCCATTTTAAGCCTAGCCAATTTTCCCTTGTGAGACTCAAACCCTGCACCTTGTGTTGTAAGGCAAACACCTTAACCATTAGGCCAACCTCCCAACATCATTATAAGTATTATTAATTATGTCTTGACTTACCATAGAAACATTTTTAGATGAAAAAAATACAATGCATACAGATTTCCCAGAGACACTAGCTCGACCAATATTTTAAGGCAGAAATAGTGAGAGCTATCTGCCAGGAGTGAAACAAAGTTTTATTCCTTATTTTCTTGCTCAAGGATGAAAATTAAGGCAAATGATACATTGGTACAGCACACTATACTAAAAACATTTGCAAAAGATAGAAATTAAACTTAAAACTGGATCTAGAAGTTAAATGACAGCTAACCCTATAAAAGCAAAAAGATTTTACACCTTTTCTACAGTATACAACATATGCCCTGTGTTAAGGAATCCTCAAAGTACACCCCTTCTTAATTAATGAATCACATTTCTTTTTATTTTAGTTGGCACAGGATCTGAGCAACCACCAGTAAAGCTATACTTATTTCCATCTTCCTAATGCTGGGCATGATCTTTAGAGTGGGAGGACTAGACTGGTTTTACTGTCTGCTGTTAAGGACCAGGTTTTATTTAAGCGATATTTATTGCTAGGCATGAGATCTCATAGCTTACCTCCAGGCAGTTAACGTTAGCATGTGGCCTGCCTGGAGCAATGGATGGAAAGTCTGCAAGGCAAACAGAGTCACACATATACTGTGCAAGTCACAGTTTGCCGCAGTTTAACTGTGCACAAAATGTGTTTTCCATCTTCTACGGCTACAGACATGCTATCTGCATCATAACTTACAATACAGCTTCTGGAGTACGTAATAACAGAGGTTTTAGAACAGCCAGCTGTCTCAAATCAATAAGTCATCTTGTATTACTGTACACTGATGAGATACCAAAACACGGCTGTTAATCTATACGAGTCTGCCTTTTTGTTTTCACTGCATTACTAAAAGCTGTGTGCTGCTGTGCTTTCCAGAGAGACACTGCTGAAATAATTCACTCTTCAGAGGCAGTTTACAGATATCCCATTATCTTTTGATAAAGTCAGATTACTTAGGAGGCTTTCAACTGTACATCTAATGTTATCATGTCTTAGGTGATCAAATTTCACCTCTTTATATTATCAGGGTGCTATTTTATCACATATCAATATCGAATTATAAACAGAACATCTTATGATAAAATGCGTTATGTAGTCTTATGCAGTTGTCCTTATATGATGGTTGTATGACCATGGAGGTGGAGGGGTGCTTTTGCACAAGTTAAGTTTATTGTTGGTTAGGATTAGCATGCTTTTTCTGGACTGTAGATTCAATTTTGTTGTAGTTATAAATTTCAGCCAGTTTCTAAATACCATCTGAATGATTTTTCCAGCTGAAAGAGGTTTCACTTATTTTGCTGTGATTAAGTTTCAGTGACATAAGATGTGATCATCTGCCATGAATTCTCTTTCAAATATTATGGTGCACACAATTTTCTGTTTTGCTAGGGTCATTCCGGCTGGGTCATCTTTTCATCTACTTGATTCACATCTCTCTCTATAATAAGCCTCTTTTTATCAAACAAATATCACATTATAAGCCATGGTTTATTTATATTATACTACTAAGATGGATGTGTATTAGTGGGAATTGTATGGCTGGATTTATTAAATAAGTGTACTATTAAGAACCTGTGTATAATTGTGCATTATTGAACATGTGTGTAGAAGCAGTTTTGTTATTCAGTGCTAACTTACAAACTTCTCATAATGGTTTAATAAAGAGAGCCTTTTTTGTAAAATAAAAAATAGCACAATTATAAAACACATTCAGTAACATTCACACATATATACAAAAAACAGAAAGCATCCTGCAAACTAGCAATTTTTCAAAATACTCACGTGTGCACACATACATGTGCAAATTTATATGTGTATATATATATATATATATATATATATATATATATATATATATATATATATATACACATACATATATATATATATTTTCATTTTGGAATCTCGAAATACTAAAATGTCGAATTTCAGTATCTCGAGACCAAAGTATCGAATCTGCAGATGCACAAAACTGCAGAATATCAAACCCGGAAATGTCGAACCCATGGCACTTATGTATATCTATATATATCTATATATATGTGTGTATGTATATATGTATATATATATATATATATATATATATATATATATATATATATATATATATATATATATATATATATATATATGTATATCTATCTATATATATATATATATATATATATATATATATATATATATATATATATATATATATATATATATAGGTTCATAGGTTCATAGGTTCATACTAGGCTATCTGCCCTGAGGCAATTATATGCCTAGCCCGATTCTGTATGGCTTATGCCACCCCTTGATTTGAGTAAACTGTGCCCTTTAAGGTTTAGTTTACTGTGCCTCTGTCTAATAGTGACACGGAGTAATCCCTGGGACAAACCTACGATCCCCCATCCACCTATCGAGATTCTTCTTGAAGAGATTCAGTGAGGTGCTCTGCCTCACATGAACTGGAATTCTATTCCAGAGCGAAGGGAGCCTCTGGGTTATGAACCTGTCCCTCCAGCAAGTTCTATTTATTTCTGTGCTGAGGTTCAAGTCCCTCGAGCGTGTGGCTCTAAGGGATTTAGATTTACTGAGGTGGAGCATGTCCATTAATTCTGGATTTGACATAGCTTTGTATGTCAGGCATAGATCGCCTCAAGTAGGCGGTATGCAACTGAGTAGAGCTGGAGTTTTTAACCGAGCAGCATATGGCATCTGTTTGAGACCCTTGATCCTCTTGGTGAGATACTTTTGGGGTCTTTCTAATTGCTGCAGGTGTCGGGTAAGGTACATCCCAAAAGGGGCATTGTATTCTATGATGGGCCTGATGAGGGATGAATAAAGGGGCACGATTACCTCTCTTGATCTAGATGTGAAACCCTTTGTGATGAGGTGGGCTATGTAGAAGGTCTTTCTAACCACTTTGGCAATGTGGTTTTCAAAGGAGAGATTGCTATCAACTTGGGTCCCCAGGTCCCTAATAACTTTCTCTGTACTTAATGGGTTTCCGCCTATGTGGTAATTTGTGGGCACATTGTTTTTGCCAAAGGGTATGACTATACATTTTTTGGCATTTAGCTTTAGACCATGGCGCTGCCACCAGTTATATGTCTCTGTGAGACCTTTTTGAAGGATGTTTGTGTCAGCTGGAGAGTTGATTATGGCGCCCAGTTTGCAGTCATCTACGAACTTGGTGAGCCATAGTCCTCCCACGTTTGCCTGTACCTCGGAAAAGTATATACCGAACAAAAGTGGTCCCAGGACAGAACCCTGTGGGATGCCACTTGTGACTGGTTTCAAGTCTGACATGGCTCCAGCAACTCTCACTCTGTGGGTTCTGTCTTTGAGCCAGTTTGCGACCCATCTTGTGACATAGGGGTTTATATTTAAGCTGGATAGCTTATCTATGATGCCCGAGTGGGGTATTGTGTCAAATGCCTTTGCAAGGTCCAGATAGGCTGTGTGGAGAAGTCAACCAGGTTCAAAAGGCAGGATCTGCCCTTGACAAAGCTGAACTGGGTAGTATCTAGTGTCTGTAGGTCCCCGATGTCTGTTTATGAGCTCCATGATGATCCTCTCCATAGCCTTGCAGACTAAGCTAGTCAGGCTTATGGGGCGATAGTTTCCAGGGTCCGTAGAGGCTCCATCTTTGTGGAGTGGGACCACTGTTGCTGTACGCCATTCTGTGGGCACATATTCTGTAGTGAGGCTGAGATTGTATAGCTGTTTTATTTGAGGGATTAGTTCCTCTTGGAGTTCATGTAGGATGCAACCTGGGACGCCATCTGGTCCCATGGAAGCAGTGTTTTTTGCTTTGGAGAGGGCAGCCTTCACCTGAGCATCAGAGATGTTTGGGAGGCAGCCCTCTGCTGGGATAGATACTTGCTCTTTTAGGGGGCGGGGTAGAGAAGTTTGCACTGAACCTGTCTGCCAGGATATTGGCGATGTCTGTGGGTTCAGTGTATTTTTGTCATTTAGAATCAACTCAGAACAAGTCTGGGAGTTGCATCCCAGGTTTCTAACATAACTGAAAAAGCCTTATGATTGTCTTTGGTGTCCTGTGCAATTTTTCCCTCGAAGCTGGCCTTGGAGGATTTTATGAGGGATCATAATTTTTGCTAGTACTGATCAGAGATGCCTTCCCTATTAGGGATTTTGCTCTATCATGTAGTAGCTTTCTCCTTCTGTTGTACAGTTTATTTATGGCAGGGGTCCACCAGACTGGACGCCTGCCTTTGGATGATTGGGTCTTGGTTTTGTTTGGGATAGCATGATCCATGCATTCCTGGAGATGTCCGTAGAATGCGTTTATATAGGATTCTGCAGTTTGGGCTGTAGTTTCCACTGGCCCTGGGGCCTTGAAGGATTCCACTTCAGTTTTGAGAAGTGAGAAGTTCGCTTTTGAGAAGTTTTTCACTGCGGTTTTCTGGGCTGGGGTAGGGTCGGATGTGGACATCCAGTGAGATTAATTTATGGTCTGATCTTACCAATGAGGGATATACTTCTGGTGTGGAGCATAGAGTCCCCATGTTGGTAATGATCAGGTCTAGTATGTTGTCCCCTCTTGTGGGAGTGGTGACTA